>NW_026873356.1:0-14618 GCF_032173495.1 Musca vetustissima
GATTTTTGGTGGAAAATTTGGCGTCAGCGCAAAACATACAATTTTCATGAAATCCATTTGTTTAACAAAAATAATTGAAGGTTATAAAAACTTATATTGGCAACCTCAATTAATTTATTATAACACTTGGATATTCATGACACTACTATTGAACATTTTTTGAACAAAATCTTTTTATTGCTTGTTTTGAAAAAATATTGATTTGCGTCAAGAATATTTGTTAATTACAACAAATATTTGAACAGAAAGTTTAACCTCTAAAACTTTTTGTCTTTGCTACAAACTAAGATCCTCCTGCAAGCGGAATTTTAAGCGATTTTAGACATCGTTGAAAACTTTAAAATTTTTTTTGGATAAATTCTTCGAAAAATTAACTATTTTGCAAAAAACTTATAATATTTTTTGCAACCCTACATACAACTTGGATTACAAAACACCATTTAACAACTTTGTGGATTTTTTACCTTTTTGGAAAAAAAATTAAAAACTTTATTTCGCATTTTAACCCAGCGACGCCAGAATTGATTTGCAAATATTTCGCTTTGCCTGAGACACATCTTATGATCGAGATTTTCCGCTTTACAGAATGGTTTAGCTCCATTTGAACTTCCTAGGAGAAAATGATTTGGTGTTATAGCTTCTTGGTCTTCAGTGTCCAAAGAGACAAATGTCAAGGGGCGAGAATTTATTATCAACTCAATTTCCATCAGAGCGCTTCGAAAACTTTCATCTGTAAATGTCTGCGAGGGCGATATTTTATTCAGAACTGTTTTTATGGATCTTACCAGTCTCTCCCATGCTCCCCCCATGTGGGGAGAAGCTGGAGGGTTAAATTTCCAAGCAATGCCGCAGAAAGCCATATCTTTCCGAATTTTATCGAAATTTACATTTTGTAGTTCTTCTTTTAGAAAGCGATCTGCTCCTCGAAAATTGGTTCCATTATCGCTGTATATTTCGGCTGGTATTCCTCGCCTAGCTATAAAATTTCGCAAACACATTAAAAATGAATCTGTAGAGAGCGTATATGCAATTTCGAGATGTACGGCTCTTATGGTAAGGCATGTAAACAGCACTCCCCAACGCTTGAATGCCTTCCTGCCAATCCTTACAGATATAGGGCCAAAATAATCAACACCGACAAATGTAAATGGGCGTTGAAATGCACCCAGACGGGCAGATGGAACGGGCGCCATTTGAGGAGCAATTGGTTTTGCGAGATTTATTTTGCAATGCTGACAATTCCTTCTGACTATTTTATATACTACTCTCAGTTTAAAAATAAAATAAATTTGGCGAATTTCGTTTAAAACTGTTTCGTGATTCAAATGGTGATATGCAAGATGATAGTGCATCACAATAAGTTTAGTCACGTGATGTTTTGCTGGAAGTAGTATAAGATCCCTCTGTAAACCACACAATTTGTTCCCATATAAAGCTCTATTCCTCACTCTTACAATTCCGTTATCATCCAAATAAACATTTAAGTTTCGGAACGCTCCGCTTCTAGACACATCGTTTTTATGAAGAAGTAGCAAATATTCGTCCATGAAACATATCATTTGTGTGATTTTGAATATGACGTTTTTCGCTTTTAGAATATGGTTTGCGCTCATTGGAACTTTCTCTTTGATAATTTTTACTCTTCTTTGCAAATTGTCAATAAACAATACCCAATATCCAATGGCACGCTGTAGGTTAAACCAACTCGAAAAGTATTCAAAATTAATATTAAGGACCACAGCCGTTCGTGTATGTACAAATAAGTGTCGAGGTCGAATTTCACTAGTGTCTATTTCAATTGTATTCTTGCCTAAAGGCCACATACTTTCAGGACTTTGTAGCCATTTTGGCCCGTTGAACCAATCATTATAGGCCGCATTCGGAGTCCGGTATTTGGTCGCGAAATCAGCAACATTCATGGCGCTGGGAACCCATCTCCACTCGTTTATTTCTGTAGTTTTCAATATCTCAGCTGTACGAAACATTACAAATTGTTTATATTTCCGTGGGTCGCCCGACAACCATTGAAGTACTGTTTTAGAGTCGGTCCACATTATTTTACGCTTTATTTTTAAGTTATGAGCGCATATATTTTTTACAAGCCTCGTCCCAATAACCGCTGCTTGTAACTCAAGGCGAGGTATAGAAAGCGGTCGAAGTGGTGCTACTTTCGATTTTGCAGCAATTAACCGCAATTCTATCTCGCCATCACATTCAAACCGAAAGTATGACACAGCAGCACAAGCCTCCTCACTGGCATCCACAAATGTGTGCAACTCGATTTTACAATTGCTATTAGGCATTTTTAATGAGTAGCAGCGTGGGATCGAAACCTCTTTAATAATGGGTAAAAAAGTAAGCCAGTTTCTCCATTCAGTGTATAGATCATTGTTAAGTGCTTCGTCCCATTCAATTCCACTCCTCCAGATATGTTGTAATATGGTTTTCAGATACGACATAAAACAGGCTACGAAACCTAATGGATCGAAAACCGACATTAAAACTTGCAGTACTTCCCTCTTTGTTGGAATAATATCTTCAACGAATATTGGACGTTTGATTCTTACGAATTTCAAATTTATTTTAAAGGTATCTGATTTCGAATCCCAATAGAGACCGAGAACCTTTTCATACTGATTGATGTTTTCGTTGCATTCAAAATTTTTATTCATAACAGTTTGGACTTCTCCGAGGGCCTGTAAAACCTCATCCGAGTTGGATAACCAATTCCTCATAACAAATCCTCCACAAGCATGTACTTCTTTAACCTTTTGAGATAATTCAATAGCCTCCGCGACAGTATCGGTGGAATCTATGAAGTCATCAACATAATGTTGCTTGGTTATGGCTTCGATAACTTTGGAGTCTTCGTGGCCGAATGCTTCTGCATTTTTGTTTCTCACATAATGTGAAATGAACGGAGAACAGGATGCTCCAAAAGTAAGAACGTTAAGTTGATAAATCAGAACCGGATTTTGACTATCCCACCACAAGAATCTTTGAGCACTCGCATCCGCTTTCCTCACTCTTATGCGGTGAAACATTTCCGCTATGTCTCCGCAGACCGCAACTGCTCCTATTCTGAATTTAAATATGACATGCATTAATGGTCTAAGTAGATCTGGCCCTTTAAGCAAAAAATCATTTAAAGACACATTTCCAGTTTTGGCAGCAGCATCCCATACCAAGCGGACTTTATTTGGTTTATGGGGATTTTTTACTATAAATGTAGGAAGATACCACACCTTTCCGATTTCTTGTTCCAAAACATAAGAAGGCAACTTTTCGGCATAGCCTTTCTCTACTAAACCTTCTATTTGTTGCTGCAAAACTTCGGCGATTTTAGTATCACGACGTGCTTTTTTCTTAATGCAATTTAACCGCTTCATTGCTGTTGGTAGGCTATTAGGCAATACGGTATTATCCTCTTTCCATAGTAGCCCTACTTCGTATCGTCCATCTTTAAATGTACATGTTTCTCTCATGATACGCAGAGCTCGTTCGTCTTCTTGTGGTACGGCCAGATATGTCGATAAATCAGTGCAGTCACTTTCACCAGAAAAAAATTGTTTTACTACTTTGTGCAGCTGCGCGTCTTTAGTGCATACACACGAGTGCACATTTAACGTTGCTACCATTGAATTACCACCAAAAAGTGTCCACCCAAGTCTAGTTTTCGAAGCAACTGGTTGGTGCCACTTCCCTTCTCTAGTCTTAATAGACGAAATCAGATTTGGGTTATTTACACCTATAATCATGGAAGGGACAGCATCTTCATATTCTTCTAGAGGTACATCGACCAAGTAAGGGTATTTTTGTCTAATATCCTTTAGCAACAAAGTTTCTGGTGACAAATTCAAACTTTCTACTGTGTGAACATTTTGGAGTGGGTAAATTATAGAACTATTTTTGGCTGATATTTTCAGATCGAACCTTCTAGATGCATCTTCGAAACGTACTACATCACCAGTCCAACGCATGCACAGTGGATCAGTGATTCCTGTTACACCCAACTTATCTGCAACACCCTCCTCCAAAAGTGTTAAACTAGACCCATCATCCATAAGCGCAAAAATTGTTACAGACTTTGAATTGTTATAAAGTGTTACTGGCACAATTCGGAAAAATGAATCCTGTGTCCCCGAAGCTTTATGATTATTAATAGTGCTTAATGTACTTACACCTCGATAGTCGTCGCTGTGAAGTAAGGGGCTGTGGCGTACAATGCATCCATTGACACCACACTCTCTTTGAAACCAACACTTACGTCGATGTCTTCCAAGACAAATGCAGCACAAATTCTTCGATTTAACTAAATCCCATCTTTCAGTGGTAGTCATTTCGTTAAATTTTGAACATTTGGACAACTTGTGTGCATCTTCACACAGAAAACAAACTGGTAGTCTACGCTTGTCCTCATGTTCGAAATGTGTGTTGAGACGGTTTTCCTTCCTCGACGTTTTCTTGTCATTGGTGAACTCGAAATTGGGAACGGTGACTCTACATGTAGCTTCCGCAATAATGTAAAGCCAATCCGAAAAATCTATTAGAGTTGGTCGTTGCTTATCTTTTGAGTGTAATGCCCATTGAATCATCATATCTGGTGATAGCTTTTCGACTAGTTCCTGTAGTAGAGTAGGGTTCATAATATAATCATCTAATTTGCTAGCACGTATAGTAGCGCACATATTTTTAATGGCAAAAGCAAATTCAATCAAAGCTTCGAGTTTTCCCTTTGGCAAAATCATTTTCCGAATATCGTCAATTAGACTTTTAAGGACGCATTCTGGACGACCAAAGTACATTTTTAGAGTGCGAATGATATCTGGAACCATGTCGGGCAACATCAAACAATTTCTTACAGCATCACGAGCCTTACCGTGTAGACACTTCTGCAACCGAATAAGGTTTTCTTCGTTACTATAACCTGCAGCATTTGTACTTTGTTCAAACGCGCTTATAAAAATTGGCCACTCTCGGGGGTCACCATTAAAATGTGGCAAATCTTTCGAAAAACTTTGGCGAGCAAAAAATTGTGTTGCTGAAATATTAATATCACTTGTGTTATTGTTTACGTTTGGATCTGTCAAATAGCTGTTGTTGTTGAGAGTACTGGCATGGGGTATGTTCAATTCGTCACCAACTTGATGGCGATGTACATCACTCTCATTTGAATACAGCGGTATAATATTTCTGTGAGTACTATGATACAGCGGTTGATTTAAAGTTGAGATGTCATTGTTATGATTTTGATCTCTATTTACGCCTGATAGCCTTGCTTGCGTTGACATTACGTTACCGCGACTATAATTATGCTGTGTTGATATACTTGCATTTTGTTGGCACTGAAATACTTGGGGCTGTTCAGATTCTTGGGTATGAATATTGTTATCTGCTGGCCGTTCATCTGGTTCTCGCGAAATATTTCCCATAATGTTCGTCTGTTGCACGCCGTTATTTTGCAATAACTCATATTTGCGCCTAAGAAATTCTTCTCTTAATGCCATCTCTTCTTCGAGCTGTCGAAGTTGTAGTTGTGTTTTTATTGTAAACCCCGTTGGAAGAGTTGTTGTGAGCATCGTTTGATGAGAACCACTTGCTGACGGTTGTTGAAAATATGATGTCTCATCAATATGTTCGGTGCTGGTACCATTAGCTGTTGCTTCGACATTGAGGTTATGATGCATATTTTGCTCTTGCTCTTGACATTTCTGGCACATCCAATTAATTACACCACGGTCATCATCAATGTTACAACAAATACTTCGTACATCGAAGTGAGTAAATTATAAGAGAGCAAATTTAGTACATAATGCGTTTAACTCAATGTGTTGAAGTGTTGTATTTTTAAATTCATTAATCGATACTTAAATACTTGTAACTGTCGGTAACATAGGTATTAATTTAAAGGCAAGTTTACCATATAATAATTTTTTGATTTGTAATACAAACATTTAGCATTATTTTCCGGATTTTCTCAACAATGTTGGAGATTTATGAATTGATTGGTATTAGCGTTATTAGGTGGAACAAATATGGCGATAATATGCAGATGACACATTAACTTTTGGCTATGGCAGCGGAACGTAGGGTACACAATCTTAAATCATGTGGTGGTCAATGATGATGTAAGGTGTGTAAATTGATGTTACTGCCCGTTCAGAATAAAATTCCATTTGATGGGTGTAATCCGGAGCATATGTAAAGTTTCGGGAGGTGTGGTTGGATTTCAAGGTTATAATTCTGGCAATTAGAGTCCATCCGATTTCACCAGAATTTTACTGGGTGAAATCCTGGAAGATTTGCAAGGCGGTTCAGAGAGGTTAGCATTCGCAACGCGATCTTCGCAAATTATTTCTTTGGGCGTTCGCATGCAATTACAATTTCGTGGTGATTGTACACCGATCTTTTCTGGGATATAGTGGCAAATATTTCAGGATTGATTCAAAATGTTTAAATTATTTTGTGCACAAGTTTTCAACTGTTCACTTCGGATGTTCAAGCAGAAAGGAAGTTTATCTAATATCCAAAAATTTAGTGAACTCGTATTAATATATAAGTAATGCGTGGGAGACAAAATGTCAAAACTGCTAGAACGATTACACCGTTCCGATAGCATTCGTCTAGCAAGGCGTTGTATTTTTTTTCAAAAAACAAAAAAAAATATTTTCTTCTAAATCCGAACCATATTTCTCACCACAAAAAAAATGTTTAGTTTAATATTCGACAAAATGGGACCAAATAATAAAATTACGTATGGGAATATATTAAAAATTGAAAAGAAACTTTGTGTTAAGTTTGTACGTCGTACATAAAGTATGTCTCTATAGGGTACGTCAGGAATGCGGGGCTCAGAAGTACTGTACACTACTTATCGATTTCAGGTTTCGGTGATGTTAAAAGATAACTCGAATAAATCCGCTATAGCGATCAAAACAAAAGAAATAAATAAAGGTGTTGAAAAAATTGTGTTGTCGAGAAAGGAATTAATAAAATATGGGTAAGTTTTAATTTACGTTATGAATTTATGTTGATTTTTTTTGGAATTTTAGTGAGGAATCTACAGAAGAAACGTTTAGCCAATTATTATGTAGTGGATACGAAGTTCGACCTGAATTACCATTTATAAACATCTTCTGATATGCCCATAAATACCTGGTAATCATTGTTTTTAGAAACAAAGTTGTCTGAAATATGCATTTATCGTGTTCCACTCCTTTCTAATTTCAGGTGGATGAAAAATTGGTTGTTGTGATCCACGGAATGGTGTCGGATCCATGGAAAGTTATAAAAAATAAGTATAGTGCAGGACGGCTATGTCTGGTACCAGTAAGAGGAATCAATACATGATTTTGTGTCTGCAGAGTGATTATAACAGAAATAAACAAAAATTAAGTTCAACTCAATTTATGAGGATTTTAAATATGGTTTGGAGGGAGTTTTTCGTCATGCCTGTTGTTCAGTTTGCGGAAGAGACGGCCACTACAACACTAAAACACAAGTTACAAACAGAACATATACAAAAACAAAGTGGTAACATTTAATTTACAAAGTACAAATTGTGAATTTAAACGAAACAAAAGTAACTTTGAAACAACTACACAACCTTTTGAATTACAAATCACACCAAGAAAAAACACAGAATTTTGTAACACCATTACACTACATTTAAAATACGAAAATTGTTAACATAAATGAAACATAAACAACATTAAACAAACCAATTGTACAAACACATAAATTACAAAAAATTGGAAACTTATACAAAAAACGAATCACACAAAATTGTTCATGAAGTGAAAAATTGTTAAATAAAAAATTTTACATATACTCAAATTACAATATCAAAGTTAAAATACAATAACACACTACACATATATATATATATATATATATATTGAACACAAATGAATTACAATAAAATTACAAAACACAAAAAAAAAACAAATCTTATAAATAACAAGGCAAAAAACAAAAAAAAAAAACGGTTTGTACACTATAAACATATGGTCCATGCGAGCCAGAGAGTGTTTTTTTTAAATAAATAAAAAATTAACAAAATTTTTGTGAAAAAATCAAATAATAAAAGTTATTAAAAGTGGAACTGGCAGTTCATTTCAGTGAACCAGAAAAAATTGAACGCCACAAAACAAAATAAAAACCAGTGATAGTGGAACAAAAATCGAACGTCACAAAACAAAATAAAAACAGTGCAAACAGTGACAGAACAAAAATCAGTGGTGAGAAAAAAAAGAAATAAATAAATTACAAATAACAAAATACAAATACCAAAAAGTGAACATAACTAACAAAACTGAAATTACAAAAAATATATAAATTGAAGTGGACAACAACAACAGTGAGTGGCATTCCAGTTCAAAACCAACAACAAAGGCGCCAAACAAACGAAGAAGAAGAAGAACACAAGTGGAAGATCCAACTGAGACCCAAAAACACGGAGGGTAACTAAACACACAAACGAACAACCACATTTCCAGTACTAATAAGAGAGGATCAAAGTGAGTACAAAATGAAATTTGTTATTTGGGCGAATTCAGACATGCAGGGTTCGGAAACATTTGGCACCGACCTGTAATGCCCCTGATGAAGCACCTGTGTAAATAATTTGACACTCTTGGCCAAAAATACCCAAAACCTCACATATTGAATCGAGGACTGACGTTGACCCTAGCGAGCAGAGGGAATAAACACATACGTCCACCTAGACACACATACACACAAACCTAGTTTTTTGAATATTTACATACAAACCTTGCAAATTTTGGGAATTTTTTGTCTAAATTTGGAAAAAATTAGAAATCTCAGTGGAGAGATAGAAATAGAGAATACCTCGAAAAAATCTAAACCCACTAACACATACACAAATTATTGATTATATACTTGGAAACGGAGAAATTTTGTCTCTTGTGGAAAACACATAACTACATGCAATCTTGAGAGTAACTTTTGTGGAAAAAGTTGAGCATACTTAGAACTTTTGTGGAAAATTTGGAATTTTTTTTTTATTTTGGAAAATTTGGAATTTTTAGAACATACGCTCTCTCTCTCTCTATACTCTTTGTCCGTCTGAATTTGGAATTAATTTTTTTTGGAAAATTGACCCGCCATTTTTGGATTTTTTACATTAAACTTGTTTTTACACCATATTGGATTTGGGAAAAATTACTGACTCATACCAATACATAATATAATTGGATTTTTTGGAAAATTTGGAAACTTTTTGGAATCCTTATTACATATAAATTACATACATCAAATACAAAGCGTTTATGTATAAATTATGGCGCAATTTTCGGCGTCATAATTTACCGACACATACATATTTTCTGGAACTCATACTATTTTACATCAATACATAATTGTCATATTAAGATTTTTTGGCGGAATTTTTCGGCGTCGTACTTTACATTTACGTATTTTCTGGAGATACATACTACTATATATTATATAGTAGTATGTACTCGCCATATTACGATTTTTGGTGGAAAATTTGGCGTCAGCGCAAAACATACAATTTTCATGAAATCCATTTGTTTAACAAAAATAATTGAAGGTTATAAAAACTTATATTGGCAACCTCAATTAATTTATTATAACACTTGGATATTCATGACACTACTATTGAACATTTTTTTAACAAAATCTTTTTATTGCTTGTTTTGAAAAAATATTGATTTGCGTCAAGAATATTTGTTAATTACAACAAATATTTGAACAGAAAGTTTAACCTCTAAAACTTTTTGTCTTTGCTACAAACTAAGATCCTCCTGCAAGCGGAATTTTAAGCGATTTTAGACATCGTTGAAAACTTTAAAATTTTTTTTGGATAAATTCTTCGAAAAATTAACTATTTTGCAAAAAACTTATAATATTTTTTGCAACCCTACATACAACTTGGATTACAAAACACCATTTAACAACTTTGTGGATTTTTTACCTTTTTGGAAAAAAAATTAAAAACTTTATTTCGCATCGAACAATTTGGATTGGTATTGACCACTTTAAATTTTTTGGGAGAATTTTTTCATTCTTGGATCATACTTGCAACATTTTTTACAACCCAACACACATTTCTTATTGGAAACTATTACTAAGTTTCTCTTGAGAATTTTATTCGAGAATTGAACTGTTTTGTATTTTGAACTCACATTGACATTTTTGGCAACCCAACATACTTTTTTTGAATTTTGGAACAAATTTTTAAATTGCTAAATTGGCACAAATCTCGTTTGGTGGACAGACAGAGGTGCTTGATAAACGTTTTGACGTTTTTGTTTTCTCTATATTTGGAAATTTTTCTGAAATTTATTGGATTCGCTTTTTTAATATTGTCTTTGAACTGGATCAACAAATTAACAAAGTCAAAGTATTCTTTTTCGGCTTCAAGAATAATTGTCTCAAATTTTTTTTCTCTTCTTTCTTTCTTTTCACTCAAATTGGGTGTCTTAACCAATTTTTCGAGTATTATTAACTTAATTGTTACTAACAATATTTGAAAGCAAATTTACTATCGACGTTTCTTGCCAAATTATATGAGAGTGATTGAAAGAAATGAAAGGCAATCGACTAATAATGATCTCAAATCTGGGCTATGGAGTTACGAATATGCTAAAAATTCCTATATACTTGGACAAACCAACAACGATGGTTATGTCAGATCCCTACACTGTTGGTTAATGGTCATAAAATCTCCTTCACTGATCGGTTTCACCTTTTGGAACCATTTATTTCGCCTTGTATGTGTAGGTAGCATTTCTTTAACCCAGCGACGCAATAATTGATTTGCAAATATTTAGCTTTGCCTGAGACACATCTTATGATCGAGATTTTCCGCTTTACAGAATGGTTTAGCTGGTTTGAACTTCCTAGGAGAAAATGATTTGGTGTTATAGCTTCTTGGTCTTCAGTGTCCAAAGAGACAAATGTCAAGGGGCGAGAATTTATTATCAACTCAATTTCCATCAGAGGGCTTCGAAAACTTTCATCTGTAAATGTCTGCGAGGGCGATATTTTATTCAGAACTGTTTTTATGGATCTTACCAGTCTCTCCCATGCTCCCCCCATGTGGGGAGAAGCTGGAGGGTTAAATTTCCAAGCAATGCCGCAGAAAGCCATATCTTTCCGAATTTTATCGAAATTTACATTTTGTAGTTCTTCTTTTAGAAAGCGATCTGCTCTTCGAAAATTGGTTCCATTATCGCTGTATATTTCGGCTGGTATTCCTCGCCTAGCTATAACATTTCGCAAACACATTAAAAATGAATCTGTAGAGAGCGTATATGCAATTTCGAGATGTACGGCTCTTATGGTAAGGCATGTAAACATCACTCCCCAACGCTTGAATGCCTGTCTGCCAATCCTTACAGATATAGGGCCAAAATAATCAACACCGACAAATGTAAATGGGCGTTGAAATGCACCCAGACGGGCAGATGGAACGGGCGCCATTTGAGGAGCAATTGGTTTTGCGAGATTTATTTTGCAATGCTGACAATTCCTTCTGACTATTTTATATACTACTCTCAGTTTAAAAATAAAATAAATTTGGCGAATTTCGTTTAAAACTGTTTCGTGATTCAAATGGTGATATGCAAGATGATAGTGCATCACAATAAGTTTAGTCACGTGATGTTTTGCTGGAAGTAGTATAAGATCCCTCTGTAAACCACACAATTTGTTCCCATATAAAGCTCTATTCCTCACTCTTACAATTCCGTTATCATCCAAATAAACATTTAAGTTTCGGAACGCTCCGCTTCTAGACACATCGTTTTTATGAAGAAGTAGCAAATATTCGTCCATGAAACATATCATTTGTGTGATTTTGAATATGACGTTTTTCGCTTTTAGAATATGGTTTGCGCTCATTGCAACTTTCTCTTTGATAATTTTTACTCTTCTTTGCAAAT
Organism: Musca vetustissima; assembly: GCF_032173495.1. Lineage (NCBI taxonomy): Eukaryota > Metazoa > Arthropoda > Insecta > Diptera > Muscidae > Musca > Musca vetustissima. The sequence goes on from NW_026873356.1 coordinate 11,931, forward strand.
TGTCAATAAACAATACCCAATATCCAATGGCACGCTGTAGGTTAAACCAACTCGAAAAGTATTCAAAATTAATATTAAGGACCACAGCCGTTCGTGTATGTACAAATAAGTGTCGAGGTCGAATTTCACTAGTGTCTATTTCAATTGTATTCTTGCCTAAAGGCCACATACTTTCAGGACTTTGTAGCCATTTTGGCCCGTTGAACCAATCATTATAGGCCGCATTCGGAGTCCGGTATTTGGTCGCGAAATCAGCAACATTCATGGCGCTGGGAACCCATCTCCACTCGTTTATTTCTGTAGTTTTCAATATCTCAGCTGTACGAAACATTACAAATTGTTTATATTTCCGTGGGTCGCCCGACAACCATTGAAGTACTGTTTTAGAGTCGGTCCACATTATTTTACGCTTTATTTTTAAGTTATGAGCGCATATATTTTTTACAAGCCTCGTCCCAATAACCGCTGCTTGTAACTCAAGGCGAGGTATAGAAAGCGGTCGAAGTGGTGCTACTTTCGATTTTGCAGCAATTAACCGCAATTCTATCTCGCCATCACATTCAAACCGAAAGTATGACACAGCAGCACAAGCCTCCTCACTGGCATCCACAAATGTGTGCAACTCGATTTTACAATTGCTATTAGGCATTTTTAATGAGTAGCAGCGTGGGATCGAAACCTCTTTAATAATGGGTAAAAAAGTAAGCCAGTTTCTCCATTCAGTGTATAGATCATTGTTAAGTGCTTCGTCCCATTCAATTCCACTCCTCCAGATATGTTGTAATATGGTTTTCAGATACGACATAAAACAGGCTACGAAACCTAATGGATCGAAAACCGACATTAAAACTTGCAGTACTTCCCTCTTTGTTGGAATAATATCTTCAACGAATATTGGACGTTTGATTCTTACGAATTTCAAATTTATTTTAAAGGTATCTGATTTCGAATCCCAATAGAGACCGAGAACCTTTTCATACTGATTGATGTTTTCGTTGCATTCAAAATTTTTATTCATAACAGTTTGGACTTCTCCGAGGGCCTGTAAAACCTCATCCGAGTTGGATAACCAATTCCTCATAACAAATCCTCCACAAGCATGTACTTCTTTAACCTTTTGAGATAATTCAATAGCCTCCGCGACAGTATCAGTGGAATCTATGAAGTCATCAACATAATGTTGCTTGGTTATGGCTTCGATAACTTTGGAGTCTTCGTGGCCGAATGCTTCTGCATTTTTGTTTCTCACATAATGTGAAATGAACGGAGAACAGGATGCTCCAAAAGTAAGAACGTTAAGTTGATAAATCAGAACCGGATTTTGACTATCCCACCACAAGAATCTTTGAGCACTCGCATCCGCTTTCCTCACTCTTATGCGGTGAAACATTTCCGCTATGTCTCCGCAGACCGCAACTGCTCCTATTCTGAATTTAAATATGACATGCATTAATGGTCTAAGTAGATCTGGCCCTTTAAGCAAAAAATCATTTAAAGACACATTTCCAGTTTTTCCATACCAAGCGGATGTAGTATAAGAGATAAAGTATAAGAGATAAGTATAAGAGATAAAATTATTATTGACACAGTGGGTAAAACAAAACAATTTTTGAATCAAAATAAAGACATTTTAATATTAAACGCGGATAAAGGGGGAAAGACGGTTGCTATGTACAAAAATGACTACGAAACAAAAATGAAAAATATTTTACGGGATATGTGCATATATAGAAGATTAAAACGGGACCCAACATCTAACTTACAAAACAAAAACAACAAATTTGCCGAAAAATTGTACAATATGAACATCATAAATTTGCAAGAAAAGTATAAAATGACGACTTACACATCAATTGCGCCAAGAATATACGGCTTACCAAAAATACATAAAGAAGGAATGCCCCTCAGGCCCATATGTTCATCTGTTAATTCCCCAACGTATGAACTTTCCAAATACATTGTACACATCTTAAAGAACTTGACCAAGAATTCATGTTACAACATCAAAGACGCCATGGAGATGAGAAGAAGAATTAATGATTTATCAATAGAAGAATACGAGAATATCATTTGACGTTATCTCACTATTTACTATAAATTTAGCATTGAAGACTATTACCGAAAAATGGGACTTAATAAAAGAATATACAAATATACAAAAGGACGCTCTTCATAGAAATACTAACTCTTTGTATAAAAGGTTCAAGATATTTCGTTTATGATGACAAAGGCGCATGAACAGAGAAAAGGACTACCGATGGATCTCCAGCGTCACCGATTATTGCAGACATAGTAATGGAGGAGTTTATTGGACGCTCACAATGAAGAAATCGACACACAAACCAAAATTCTTACGAATATGTGGACGATATTTTCTGCATTGTAAAAAGAACGGAAATAGACAACACTTTAGAAATATCTCAACTCATTTGATAAACATGTACAATTTACACACGAAATAGAAGAAAACCAAAAATTGCCTTATCTTGACGCAATGATAATTCGACAAGGCCAAAAATTAACAACAGGTTGGTACCAAAAACCTACTGCATCTGGACGATTAATAAATTTCTATTCTAAACACCCACGTATAAAAATAAATACGGCCACAAACTTTATAAACAGGGTATTAAAAATAGGCAAGCGACGGCATCTTCACCAGCAAATGAAAGAAAAGATACGATACAT
>NW_026873357.1:0-144496 GCF_032173495.1 Musca vetustissima
CCCTGCTCAAAAGGCATATAAAAGTGAATCAGCTGATGGTTCATGCAGAAGGGCAAGGCCACGAATTAGATGGAAAGATCAAGTGGAAGACAACATTGCCGAAAATGGAAAAACTGCGCAAAAGACCGACGCGCCTTGAAATATTTTTTAAGCTCGGCTTATGGAACGAAAGTTCTGTCACAAGCCAGCTAAGTAAGAAAGAAAACATTTACGCCATACGATTCAAATTTGAGTGTTTTATAGATAAAAGACTTGGTTCATTTGACCCTAAGTAAATAGTTGACCAGATCCTTTCTCCGTGTAAAATTTCTGATGTCCGACTTACAATAGTGACCTCTAGAGCGACTAGAAAACAATACAGAAAAAAGTTGTTGGTCCACTCTCCTATCCACTTTCCATCTTCTATCTGATCATCACTTAAATTTGTAGGTGTCCCCCTGACCCTAACCGGAACCTCATGTAATATTTCATAGCGATCGACGTCACATGTTCACCTTCTAGTGTAATGGTAATACTATAGAATAACTCCCACATACAGAAGCAAAGTTTTTATTTTAAAGTTCAACCACTCCTCTTGGACTTACCATTAACTTCAGGAGTATATACATACGCCATATAACGCAAATTTTGTTATCATTCACTCAAAAGTCTTGGATCATTTGGCCCGCTGAATATTTACAGATCTTCATCAAAATTGTTCTATAGTCAGATTGTTCTATAGTCAGACCCCATTGTCTGTGTAAAATTTTGTGATATTCCGGTCATAATTACGTCATCTAGAGCGACCAGAAAAACGTATAAAAATAAAGTTTTTAATACATCTCATTGACGGATCATTGCCAAAAACAATTGGGGCCTTCTTGGGCCAGATCCGGTCCTACGGGCAAAATTTCGTTATGATTGGTCAACAACTTTGGTATCGGACACACATATCTAGGTCGACTCAGCAAGTCGAGTTATATGATCGGTATATTAAAATATGGGTCTAGGACAAATATTTCGCGGCTTGGGACCACACAAAGCTATAATACCCTTACAATATAGCTGTGTAGGGTATAAAAACTACCAAACTACAATGATTTTACTAGAGAGTTCTGATTTTGTCCACCTAAGAATTGCATTGCAAATTGTCAGTAACGATATGATTGATTTCTTGGAGTGATTTACCAAAACCACATTCTAGGTGGCCTATCGAATCGAGCTGCAAACCAAGTCTACACAAAAATCATTCCATCGTCATTATAATGAAATGATTCTATAATTTCTGTGAAAGATGGATTAGTTCCTGGAGGATATACACCACATCAGTTACACATAATTTGTATCTTATGAAAATCTAATTTACAATTTCATAGATAAAATCTGCATAATGAAATGTAAGAAATGGAATGAAAGAATTTTGCATTTCTTCCTAGGACATGAGAAAACAAAGACCTAAAACCTTTCGAAGGAAACAAGCCAAGATTCCAGCTAAGAATTCTAGAAATTTGAAAAACAGAAATGGAATCATGGCAAGTCCACCATGAAATGATACCCTTTTCATCAGACAACTGTCAACAGTTTCAGAAAAGAAAAAAATATTAAAAATTCATGATATGTTTTCTTTTTTGTTTTTCTTTAAAAGGATTTAATCTTCCTTTGTTCGAAACAAAGAAAACAAGGAATAAGCTTCGCCATACATGAAGCAGCACACAACACAATACCTTCTTCATTATGGCCAGAAACAATGCCAACAAATAACTTATAGTAATCATTTGTATTGTGACCATTGTCAGTGATATTGGTTAGTGGGTGATGCGACTACACCTACCAAACAAGGATCGGTCACCATGCATGGCCGAACAACGTATGGGTAACACATGCGTACATCGACATCATACAAATATTGATGCAACACCAACAACCACACAAGATTTTTTTGAGAGAAAAAGGAGTAAAACCAAAGACCAAGAAAGAAAAAAATAGGCGGGAAGTTTACATCCTCGTCAATGCAAAAAGGCTGACATAGATATATAATCCTTCTTCACCACCACCAGCACTACTACAAAACCAACTACGATCAGTAAAAATTACAGCAACTACAACGAAAAAAAAAAAACAAAATATTCAAAGCCTAGGAAAGGTCGAACGAAATTCATAATCATGGACAACAATAGCGAACAATGGTTGAATGATTAGAATTTTAACATAACAATGACCCCTAACAGCAGGACATTCATAATCATTAGCTAGCGCTCAACAACAAAAACAACAAGTGGATTAGTTGGCCGAAGTATGTATGTGTGTAAGAGTGAGTGAAGGTCCTTTCCATCATTTGGAAGGAAGAAAAAATCGTTGCCAAAATTTTTAGCGCCAACATCGTTTTCCAGAAATCGATAATATATCTACGGCACACATACACATATTCGAAGGAGGAAGGCACAATGTTCGAGGGACGTTCCCTTAAAGGATACGCTTGAATGTTAACAGGTTTTTAACTAGGCAATGATTTGATCATTTTAGTTGCGCAGTAGTCCCAGTGATTTCACGCTTAAATCAAGATTTGCAACTGTCAGAACTGCAAGAGACGAATGAAAAAAACCATCGCCGTGCCATGGGATGCCCCAAGGGCAAGTCAGGAACATGAAGGACGACCGAGCCTGTCAAGAAAAAATGGATTTGTACTTAGTCAAATAAAAATGTCTAAAAATTTTGGTCAAAAAAGAAGGACGTTCCAAATGGGCTGAACAATGTTGACAAGAATAAATCCGGAATATTCCCTTCTTCGAAACAAACAAGTGATGTGATGACTTAGATAATACAACAGATGAAGTTGTAACAAGTGAATAACATTCTGAGAATTATTATTGCATTCAAGGAAAAAAAATACTTTTGGAAGTATGAATATGAAAACTATGAATAGAGTTCTTCGGCAGAATTATGATATGTGGAAAAACATCTCCTTTTGGTCAGAGGATTCGACAATAATATATCATATCAGTACTATGAGACCGCATTTGAAACAGTAATGGAAATGATCTTAATATATAAAAAAGCTAGTGATAAGTGAGTAAGTGATTGGGAAATTCGAAACAGAAAGGTATGATAAGTACTAAAATGTAGTAAATATGGTACCCTATATATTAGGCAAGGGCTAGTATTCTGAAATTTTGAATGATGGGAAGTTAGAAAAATGTACAAAAGGTACGAAAAGTACTAAAATATACTAAATATGATACTTTTTGTATTAGGCAAACGGGAAGAGCTACAATTCTGAAATTTGGAATGTTACTAAATTTAGTTCTAATTGCACATATATAGAACATATAGTTAGAATCTTAAAATTGTATATGGAATACAGGTTGGGAAGTGGTGTTGATGTATGAAAATGATTTCAGAAATCCGTACCTATGTTTGTGAAAAGTAATAAATGATACTAAATTTGGTACAAGTTGCATTTAGTTGATGGTATGGAGATGGAATCCTGAAAATAGGAATTAGGATTACTATTGGAGACCAGGATATAGGTGAACAGCTGGAATCTTAAAATTGGGAATTGAAATATTGTTGGAGTGTAGGATTGAGGTATTCTAGGAAATTCGTACTTATGGGTACGAAAAGTACTAAATTTAGTGCAATTTGAATTTTTGGTGAACGGATAAAGATGAAAGATTGGCAAATTCGTATTTATGTATACGAAAAGTACTAAACGGCACTAAACTTGTTACAATTTGAATTTTGGGTAATCTTTGGAATTAAGGTTGTTGTCGGAGTGTAGAATTGAGTTCCATATCTCAATTCTACACTCCATAGTACTTATGTGTAATTAATGATACTATATTTTGTACAATATGATTATGTGTGAACGGATAGAGCTGGACTCCAGAAGTTTGGAATTAAATTTACTGTTTCACAATTTTTTGTGTGAACGAATACGCCTGGAATCCTGAAATTTGGGTTTATAATTACTGTTGGGATGTATGTGTACCAAAGGGTGCTAAACTTGGTACAATTTAGGTTTGGTTTAACGGATAGAAATGGGAACATGAAATTTCAATTACATTCACTGGTAGGTAGTTTAGGGAATTGATTGAGGTATTTTAGGGAATTCGAACTTATTGGCACGAATATTACTAAATGGCACTAAATTAAGTACAATTAGGATTTAGGGTGAACGGATAGGTCTAGAAACCTGACATTTGGAATTTAGATTAATGTTGAGTAAAAAAGTACTAAAGGGCACTAAATGTGGGTGAACGGAGAGGAAAATTATATTTGGAATTAAAATGACTATTAAAATACAGGATCTATGTAATGTTGGAAATTTGAACTTATAAGTACGAAAAGTACTAAATGGTACCAAATATGGTACAATTTGGATCTATGTGAACGGATAGGGCTGGGATACTGAAATATATGGTTAAAATTACTGTTGGAATGTAGAATTAAGGAAGTTTTGGAAAAATAGTACTTACGTCTACGAAAAGTAATAAATAGAACAAAATTTGGTACACTTTGGATGTTGGTGAACGGATAGAACTCAAATCCTTAAACGTTAACTTAATAATTATTATTGGAGTGCATGACTACCTTCGTACTTATGGGTACAAAAATACTAAATTTGGACTTTGGTGAACGGGTTGAAAGTTTAGGAATGAAATATTTTTGGAATATGGGTACGAAAAGTACAGAATGGTATCAAATCTGTAAAAGTTTGGATTTTGGTGAACAGGTGGAGATGGGATTCTTAAAATTGGACATACGATTTCTATTTGAAAGCAGTTTTCAGATAGTTTTGGAAATACATGAGTACGGAAAACATTAAATGTGGTACAATTTGGACTTTGGTGGAATTAAGATTACTGCTAGAGTGTATGATTGATGCCGTTTTAAAAATTCTTACTTATGAGAGAGTGATAAAAATTAGAAGTAAGATTGATATATGAAGGTAGTCTTGAAAATCTGTACTTATGTGTTCGACAAGTGCTAAATGGAACTAAATGTTTAACCTGTAGGTATTTGCTAAAATATATAATTGGAATTCTGATAACTTTTGAATCTGTATAATGGAAATAAGCAAGAAATTTCGGAAATTAGTTTCAACTTAAATTTACGAAAAGTAGTAAATAGTATAAAATTTGGTACACTTTGGATGTTGATGAACGGATAGAGCTCAAATCCTTAAACGTTAACTTAATAATTTTTATTGGAGTGCATGACTACCTCAGTCATGCTGGAAATTCGTACTTATGGGTACAAAAATACTAAATTTGGATTTTAGTGAACGGGTAGAAAGTATAGGATTGAAATAGTGTTAGAATGTGGGTACGAAAAGTGCAGGATGGTACCAAATCTGTAAAAGTTTGGATTTTGGTGAACAGGTAGAGCTGGGATTCTTAAAATTTGACATACGATTTCTATTTGAAAGCAGTTTTCAGATAGTTTTGGAAATGCATATATGAGTACGGAAAACACTAAATGTGATACAATTTGGACTTTGGTGGAATTAAGATTACTGCTAGAGTGTCGTTTTAAAAATTGATTGATGCCGTTTTAAAAATTCTTACTTATGAGAGAGTTATAAAAATTAGAAGTAAGATTGATATATGAAGGTAGTCTTGAAAATCTGTACTTATGTGTTCGACAAGTGCTAAATGGAACTAAATGTTTAACCTGTAGGTATTTGCTAAAATATATAATTGGAATTCTGATAACTTTTGAATCTGTATAATGGAAATAAGCAAGAAATTTCTGAAATTAGTTTCAACTTAAATTTACAAATTTATAAAATATTGACCCTTTGTGGGGGAGGTACTACAGGGAGTAGTAGACCGGCGGTTCCGACCTCCGGACTTGATCTAGGCTTGGTAAAGATATTAGGTTATGCAAAGTCTGGTTCCAATCAGATATTTGGTTCAATTCGCCGGATATTGGACTAATAAATATAAAAAATTGTTTACCGTTTGTGGTGGAGCTAGTAATTGTAAGTATTGAAAATTTTGACCATTTGCGGAGAAGTTAAGACCAATTGGTCCCATCTTCGGAATTGATAATTGTGCGCATCAGCCGGCCAGACCGACAAGCGTAAATTGACTCCAAATTGTTTTAAACAAAGGTGGTCCAACATGGGGTCTAAAACCAATATTTCGATTATGTACATTTAGGCGTAAGGCTGAGGGTATAATAATGATAAATTATAAATTTCACTTAGTGGTTGAGGTACCGGAAGGGATAGGCCCCATCATCACATTCGACTTTTTTATTGAGTAAGAATCCTAAAATTGTCATATTACATCCAACAAATTTGATGTTGGGACAATAGCCTTGACAATTCTGATAACCGGAAAAAAATTTTATTCAGCTGAGTATTTCGGTATAATACATCAGATCAACCAGGGATTTATAATTTGAAACAAGCATATCATTTTCTGTCGTTCGATCAAAGGCTAATTCGTTTACTCACCATCAATACAACATATCACAAAAGTGTGCGTCAAGACTTTAACAAATAATCGATGGTCTTAATATTTTCCCATGTTCCAAAACTCCATCTCCACCACGTGTATGACATTATATTGTATATGCAAAAATCAAGTCATTGTTAACCGAGATATTTCCCTATCAAGATCTCTAACTACATTTCTTATCTTGATCTTCCCAATTGTTTTATTATTTGTTAAGAACAAATTCTAAAAAAAAATCAATATAAAAACTAAACTAATTCCGTATATGTTCTACTTTCGACTTAAATTAGGCTTATCCTTTGACAATTGTCGAATGGGAACTTGTTCTTTGCAAAATTTCAAAGAATTGACCTGTTTGTCCTTATAACTAGATTTAACATCGAAACAATAACTTCTAAATAGACCAACAGACAAAAGATGGATGAACTCGTTTTCTAGAGAAAGGGCTTCAGGTTACTATATACATGCGCTTAGAATTGCGTAGGTGGTACTAACAAACCAACCAACCATCGATAGGAGAATTAGCTATGTGTGGGAAAGAGATAACATTCTAAATTTGCAAAACATAAATGTGTGAAAATACCTTTTGTTGTCACGAGAGATGATCTCTATATGATGATAATGATCACCACGGAAACACATGTGCGTAGCAAACAGAGTAACACACATTGGAGGATGCGACACTTTTGCCTGTCCACACTGATCTCATCTTTGAAGATCATTGTCAATCAATTGACAATGGTCGTTGTTGTCCACACATGAATTTCTACTACAATTGTCGTGAATATTTTCACTTTTATTCCTTCGCAATTCTTTAAATAGACTGTTTGTTTCCGTCTATTTGTATGTCTGGCCAGCCAGTTCATTTACCTTTCGCAAGAATTTCTTTCTATGAAAACTATTCGCATTTTTGCTTATCGCGTCTTACATCACTCAAGACAAGCCTTGAATAGACTCACACACGTTCTAGTCGTACGTAGTAAGTCGCTTGAAATTGTTGTCCTCTTCTGCAGAACTGGACGTCGTCTTTGTATATATTATGCAAATTTATGCTGTTGTTGACTCACATTTCATAGGTGGGCCTCTCCTCTATGTTCTTGTGGGACGTAGTGAGTTGTGGTGCACTTAAGTACTTCTTTTCCCGGAAGTGTTTCTATTTGATTTGCAAATTCCCTCTCTATACCCTCTATGGGGATTAAGTATTTAAGCAAAGCGTTTAAGTGTAAACAAATACTTGAATAAAAAGTAGGCACTTATTTTACTTTTTATAGTTTTGTTGTGCAATTCTGAGTTATGTGGCTTTGCATAATATTTTTCTATGTAAAAGGTCGTGGGAACTCTAACTATTTTAAGTGCAGTTACTTAACCTATATTCCTATTTTGAACAGTTAATCTGGGTTAAGTACTAAAGTGATGTTTTATGTAAGAACAAAACTTATCATTTTAGTGTGAGAATTTTAAATTTTGTATTAGTTTTAAACGGAATTTGTGGTTTCAAGTTCTCACCTTTTTTAAGAATTTTGAAATTTGTAGGTGTCATCATCTTTAAATTATATGGTAGGAGGAGGTTTATATATGGGTTGAATTTTCAGAAATGCCACAATTGCATATTATTGTATGCGGAGGAACAAACGTCTAGGTTCTCTCCTACGAACATTTTCAATTTTTACACAAGTAAAAATAACTTCAGCCTAGGAAATATGTAGTATACACTTATTCTTATTTTTTATGCTATTGTGTTTGCGGAGGTCTACTTCGAGGTAGTGTCGAGGTGGAGAAACTTTTGAAAAAATGTTGTCCCTTAGTGGGAAAGTACCAGAGGAAAATGGATTCCATATAATTGTATTACCAAACCAGATCAAAATAATTATACTTTGTAGGGGAGGTACCATCTTCGTCGAGATTTGGAACCAATGTGATAATGTGCATAGTTTAAATCAAATCGGATTTACCATTTACTTTACATAAAATTTACAATTTTTCAAAATGTATGTCATTTGAGAGAGGTGGGTAGCAGAAGGAGTGAACCGATGTCATCAAAGAATTGACCATCTGCGGAGAGTTACCAGGAGAAGTAGCTCTAAAGACCCCATCTTTGGATTAAATTTAGGTTTAATATTACAATTTACAATTAATGAATTAATAAGTAAATGTTGACCCTTAATGGCAAGGTACTAGAAAGAGAGGGGTTCGGATCTAATCAGGTATTATTGATATTAGAATTATAAATAAGGAAATTCCTGATCGGAGAAATTTGTGGGAATCTACTATTTTTTTCTCCAATTGCTGGGTGGTCAAAAACATCTTAATATATTTGTCAGTGTATGTCTATATTTTGGACACAGTCTCCATATAAAGGTCACCCGTCCATTTTGGGTATGTATAAGGTCTTCAACTCGAGTTTAATTTTTGCGTTCCGGGGTCTTAGTGGATAATCCTTCTTTGGAGAACATGTTCGTAATATTCACAATTATTGATCAGAATTCTATGTTGATTTATGTCCGTCCGGCTGTCTGTCCGTCAATTGAAATTACGATAAGGATCGCAATATTTAAGATAGAACTTAAGAGATTTTGAACATACATTGCTATTACTTTTATCGTGTTTGGTATTGATGAAATTTATCGGTTCAGGTTATGGCCCCCTTATACCGATACCCCAAAGTACTTTATATTTTAGGGATTTTTGAAAAAAAAAATTCCACCGAATTACCTGTAAAATGGTATATTTTGGTCTCACATCTTCTTACCAATAATTATCAAGATGGGTCAACTTCTTAAGATAGTCCCCATATAACGGCATCTTCGAATGTTAGTTATTTTGGGGAGTATTAAGCACGTTTTTCAATCGATAAAGGTGACACATTTTCCAACCAAAAACTATCAATATTGCTCAACATACCTTGCAAAAATATATATTTTTATATGCAAAACAAGTAAAAAAGTGTCAATCGGTCTTACCGACAGATACAATGTTTTGTGGAGGTCTTCGGAGTTACACACTGGTTTTATTATTCGTTTTATATAAGATATATGTTTGAAAGTTTGGTTCAAATCGGACATTCCATTTGCCTGATATTGGTTTTATAAATATTGAACAGTTTGACGTTTTGTGGGGGAGGTATCAGAAGTAGTAGACCAATGGGTCCGATCTTCGGACTTGATCTAGACTTGGCAAAGACAATAGGTTACGCAAAGTTTGGTTAAAATCGGATAGTCCGTTTGAACATGAACTAATTTTGGAAGAAATATTACCATGTGCAAAGTTTGGATGAATTTGGTTATTCCCTTCGAGAGTTATCGTGGGCACCAGGACGTGTGACGGAGGGGCATTTGTAAAATTGTCTGAAATGGATTTGGTCCAAAGAAACTTGGGGTTTAAACCAATATTTCGACGAAACACATTATTATTGCCGTAATCAAAGTGCATTTACCCTCATTAGCCATTAGGCTGAGGGTACAACAAGGCCTAGATGAGACGGTTGAAGCTGGAATGCTAAAAAAATGTGGGTCAAATTAGGTACGTAGATTAACGTTAAGGCTGAAACGACTGAAACTAGAATCATGAAATATTGTGAGAGGGTGTGTGATAAGGATTTTTTTGGAAATTTGTACTATAAGAGTACAAAAATGTACCAAAATGACTACTTGCAATAATAAACGCCCAGAAGTAACGTCTGAAGCTAGAATCTTGAAATCTTGTATGTGGTTCGAATGAAGGCTGGGGATTTTGATTTTAGTTTTTTAACGGTGCGTAGGGTAGATGTGTCAAAAGTTTTTTGAAAAATCGTACTAAAGGTGTACACATGCTAATTCTACGAAATATTTAAAATTTGTGCTATAAATTTGTGGTCGAATTAATAAATTCAATCCCTTTACGGGGTTGAGGTTAGATTTGTTAAATAGTTCTGTAATTGCAAAAATAGTTGTACATGGTACTAAAATTAGATTATGAATTAAAGTAGCCTTCAAATTTAACATTGAAAATAAAATAGCTATTTGTGTGCAGAAATATGATAAGGAGTAGGTTTTTATTGCATTAAATGCGCTTGAATAATGACATTCGATATGGTGATGGCTATTGTAAAGTGTTGAGATGAGGTAGTTTTTTTTTCAATTTGTACAAAAAGTTATATAGTGCACTAAAAAAGGTACATTTCATATGTTGAAATTCGTACTAAGGAACATAAGGGATAACAATTTAGTACAATATGTAGTGGGTGGATTTAGGGTTGAGACTTAGCATGAGGTTTTTAAAAATTCGTACTATAAGTACACGAAATGTAGTTAATTGTACTAAAATTAGTACATTTAGTAGGTAATATACGAATGGATCTTCAATTTTTCACTTTTATAGGTGGATCGCTTTAATTGTATATGGTTGAGATAAGGATTTTGTGTTAGTTGGTGTACTATTAGTGTGTACCAAAAGTTGTAAATGGCACTTTATTTTGAATGAAGTGAAAGAATAGAACTAGAATTTCAATATTAGGTAGGTTGAATATAAGGTGCTGGGTTTTTTTTTCGAAATTCGTATTATAGATGACCTAAAATTAGTACATTTGGTATTGAGTGAATGAATATAGATCGGATCTTTAATAGTAGATTGGAAATTAATGTAAAGAGTTTAGGCTAGGAGATGGATTTCCTAATTGGAGCCGTAAGTGTGCCAAAAGTTGTAAATAGTACTAAGATAAGACATTTAGTAGGTGGTGAATGACTGAAACTTTAACATTGATAGGAGGTTCGCTAATGTGAAGATCTGAGGGCTACAAGTGTGTGGTAATTCATCTATTGTACTAAAGGTACACTTAGAATGCGAATGTTGTTTAATTTTAAAATAGGTAATGCGATCGTCATTATAGTATGGAGTTAAAATATGTATATTATAATTGGCATTGAGTGGAAAAATCTTAAAATTTGGTAGGTTTGGATATAAGAGCTTTACTGTAAATTATACTAACATTTGTTAATTTTGTGGACGAATGTGAATCTTTATTAGAAATTATACAAATAAATTCGGTATATGGATCGCTATTTGTCTGTTAGATTAAAAGTTGGGTTTAAAAAGTACAAAAAATATTTATAATAAGTCTAGGTACAAACAATAGAAAATTCACATTATTGAAGGGGCATGCCTTTTTAAATAATGGTATTTGAATGAACGGAATTTTGGTATTTTTAATTCTTATATATATACTATACATATTCCTGTGAAAGATTATCGACATTGATAATACAATTCCGATCACTAACTATCTCAAGATCTTCAGGGATACATTCGACAGTATGTTCAGACACATATGTGTCTGGTCTAAGAACAAGGTTCCCTACTAAATCATCCACAGATAAGAAATATATTTGGACAAGAGAAGTGTTGTTACTCTGAGAAGTGGCAGTCTTGTTCATGGCAGTGCAGTGGTCTACATGAGGTGATGAAGACTCTTCCTTGACGTCAGAATAATCATTAGTGGGGTATAACTGAGGCCCATCACACTATGGAAGTAACTCCCGCACCCAGGAATGACAGGAAGGATCCACATTATGTAATTTCAACTCGTGTTAGATGCAAATTTATGACAAGTGCAGAGTGTCTGCGTTACAGGCCGGGTAACTTCACCTCCTCTCCATTTTCAATTGCCCTGCCAAATACGACTAAAACACTACAGAGGAAACCGCCTTAAAACCAGAAACAAATCTAATACTGAAATCAACATAAACTTTAAAATATTACAAATATTAAAAGCTTTTTTCTGAATACTAAAAAAATAACAAACGTTACAAAAATCCATGCAAATGTTTATGAAAATCAAACTGGTTTGAAATTATAGTCTAACATAAAAATTAAAAAAAAAATTACCTCTTGCACAGAACATGTAACCAAACCAACCCAGGACACATCAAAACTAAAAATAAAAAACTTTCCCTATCCCTTGTCAAAAACCAAAATCAGGACAGAACGAAAAAAATAAACGAATTGAAGAGATTTGCATATTACATGACGACGATGAACACACACGCACACACGGATGGTGGAATAGATGGCAAGCAGATAGACGAATTACTGAACGGACGGACGTACGAACATATTCAAATAAATGATAGAAAACAAGGATGGTTAGATGGATGGTTCGTTGTTTCGTAGCTATGATGAAAAACAAGAAAATGAAAAATTCATTATAATTAAATACAGGATTCTATTTTTTCCTCTTCGCTGATGCTTAATTTCCATTTGCAGATTGATGGAAAAACAAAAACGAAAGCCAGGGGCAGATGTAATGCAGCAGCGTCAAAACAAATGAAGCAATTGTGACACAAATGGAAAAGCAAGCTGGAGTGTGTGAGTGTAAGCGCCGCGAGTGTGCGCATATCATTGCCGAGCTATCATCTCCGGAACATCAGCTGACTGGTTGAGTGACTGACTGGCGGGCAAGAAGTGTGGTGCGTGCTCTGTGTTGTTTATCTGATTTATTTGAGGGGCGTATGAACCGTACGTATGAAAAACGACAACAAGCATACAGTTTTGGAATCTGGTTTTCTATTTTTGATTTTTGTAAATTCTATGAAGTATTGTTTTTTTCGCCAACTCTGCTGCCTAATGATGTAAGGAGACAAGAGCATCATACTTTTAATCTTTGTTGGGCAACCCTCGATTAGAAGGATTTGAATTTGTATGGAAATTTTCGAAAGAAATGAGATTTTTCCCATTCACAATATGCAGTCACCCAAAAACTGTTAAATACTGAGTCTGTCCAGCGACCAGTTATCCTGTCATTATTGTCATCATTCTATAATAATTCATTTTAAGCAGAAGGAGAAAAAACAAAAGCCTCCGAATAAATGTCAAAGTGACAGTATTACATCACACATACAGCTATACATTATTTTGGATTTATTTTTACAATTTTAAAAAGCTATTATTTCGGTTGATGGACATCGGAAAGAACTGCTGGGAATTTTAGAGATGCTTTGGTCAGTCTGATTTATTGACATTGTCACAAATGATTAGATTATGAAAATGTTGATGGAAACCTAGGAGTGAACAATTTTATGGCGCTTTATGAGATAAAGGGTGTATGAAACGGAATGGGGATTTTTTAAAGAATATTTTTCAAGGATCATCTAAGAGCTGTCGATTTTTTTCGTGGACTTTTGAAGAAAAAATTTCCAAGGACCATCTTAGAGCCTGGGATTTTAAAAATTTTATTTTTCCAGGACTATCCATAGGCGTGGATTTTTAAGGAATATTTTTTCAAGGCCTAGAACAAGGCGTGGATTTTTAAGGAATATTTTCAAGGCCTAGAACAAGGCGTGGATTTTTAAGGAATATTTTCAAGGCCTAGAACAAGGCGTGGATTTTTAAGGAATATTTTTTCAAGGCCTAGAACAAGACTTGGATATTTAAAGAATATTTTTTAAAGGTCTAGAACAAGACTTGGATATTTAAAGAATATGTTTTAAAGGTCTAGAACAAGACTTGGATATTTAAAGAATATTTTTTAAAGGTCTAGAACAAGACTTGGATATTTAAAGAATATTTTTTCAAGGCCTAGAACATTTTTAAGGACTTTCTATATGCTTGGATTTTTGGAGTTGTTTAAATGGTATTAGGGACCTATCTTCTATCTTATAATATATTTTTACAATACAAGGAATACCTTCTCCCATTCAAATCTTTGTCAACTCTTTATCCACCACCATATTCCATGTCTCTCTCCAGCTTAAGTAAGATTAATGTAAATGGTCAGATTAGTATGAGAAATGACCAAATCTAACTGAGTTTTTGTTTTCCTACCACCGGCACATAATTTCAATGTCCCCTGGTCTAGCTGGACATGCGCTCATTTTTATGGTCTGGTTGACTATTTGTCATACAATCTCATTTGAGATGGTGTTAATGATTATTAAAGCAAACATTGTCAGCAAAATGGGAACAACAACAACCAGACAGACAGAAAAAATATAATCATTGTAAAAAATTGTGGTTGGTCAAGTTCGGAACGGCGGCTGGCAGCTGAAAGTTATTAATGTTTTGCATACCAAAGAAAGAGAAATGGACAACAGCACCACAGTACATCATCATAGGATTTAGCCACAAGGAAACTTGTTTCGTTTTGTTGTTTTCCATTGCTAATATTAATGCCCGAAATTTGAAACTCTTTCATCAACCATCAGCATGTGAACCAACTTATTTTATCCTTCCTTAGGAGGAGTATGTTCCAAAGAAAAGACATTCTTTTTCCGTTCAATTCCTTTTTTGTTCTTTTAGTTTCCTCACCTAGGTCTGGTTGGGTCTTAGTTTAAATACTTAGTTTTTTCAATGCTCATTTTTATTTCGAAAGACTAAACCAAGCAAAAAAATCTTCTACTAATGATGATTTTACAAAAACATTTACTAACTCTCTTTAGTTCGGAGTTTTGGCCCTGCAGACATATTAACCCAACACACAAAATGCACAAAGATTTTAGATTAAACCACAAATCCATGCAAACACACACCCGTTTTTTTTCCTCAGATCACAAACTGTTCATTTGTCTTGGTTGCTTGGCGCAAAAACGAGTCTGAGTAAAGGATTCATAAGATGGTTGCAAATCCTTTTTTGGTCTTTAAGCCGGCTGTCACAACCAAAAAGGATGGCTTGAAAAGGTTTCTCGTTTTGAAATCTTAGCAATGCTCACTTTTTATTCTCGTCTCTAGTTTTCGTCCGATGTTGTATATAATTAAATACTAGTCTTAGCTTAGTTTAGATTTAAATACTTAGATTAAACTATATCTTAGGCTCAGTTTATGTAGACGACCTATATGCGATATGAAAGGGTAACTGGTAAAGACACACACGGAACACCCCTTCGGAGATAATCCCAGGAGAGCGGATGTATTATAGTTGCGCAAGTGCAGGTAAAAATATGGGATTTAAAAAAATGGAGATTTAATGAAGAGTAAAAATAAGCTTCTAACCTATAACACGGTTCTCGAAGTCTACAGAAAGTCGCAAAATTATATTCCCATTAGGTTTTCAAGGTTAGCACTTCCATGTTATCTGATTCGATAGATTATCCGTGTGTATAAAATCAAATTTTAAACAAATTTCCAAAACCATATTGTTTTTTATATATGCTGACTACGAAGGATTTGGAATCGAACTGTAGATCCCGCTATATTTAAGATAGAGCTTTGAAATGTTGCACATGCACTGTTTGGTATGTAGCGCGGTCTACATTTTTGTATAGCGCCCATATAATGGTACCTCCTGCAAATATTTGGTAACTTGTAACTTGGAATTCCCATTGTGTGACATATCTCCCTACCAAAAATGATAGATTCCATGTAAGGGTACTCCCCATTATTCGGTATTTTGGTGCGCACGATAACTCTCGAAGGAAATTTGGATGAAATCAAATTTTACACAATTTTATATTACTTCCAAACTTAGTTTAAGTTTGAAGATGAGGAATATCGGCCCACACCTTCTAAAAATTAATTTTATATAACATGCAAACGGATAATCCGATTTCAAAGAAACTTTGTACAACCTGTTATCTTTACCAAACCTAGATCAAATAGGAAGATTGGACCCATTGGTTCACTCCTACTAATACCTCCCCCACAAATAATCGAAATTTTCAATATTTATAAATCCAATATCAGGCGAATGGAATGTCCGATGTGAACCAAACTTTTATATTTACCAAGAATAGATCAAGTCCGAAGATGGGACCCATTTGAACTCCTTCTGGAACCTCCCACACAAATGGTCAACATTTTCAAAATTTATAAATCCAAAATTAGGCGAATGGAATGTCCAATTTTAATACAATTTTTCACAAGCTATTATCTTTACCAATCTAAGATCAAGTCCGAAGGTGGGACCAACATGAAATCCGAAACATCTTAAATTAAAGATATTCCTTATATAAAACGAATAATAAAACCTGTATATAACTCCGAATACCTCCTCCGCAAACCATAGGGTGGGGGTATATATGTCGGGAACACAGACTGACACTTTTTTACTTGTTTTAACCGTAATTTGGGTGTGGTATAGCCCGTCATTTAAGAAGGTCTCGAACGATTACTGTTCCGGTCGAACTTTACGACGGTTTACTTCATCAGCATTACACTTACGTAGGCCCAAGACCCATGCCGATGCCACATCCATACCAGGATAATGTCATATTTTTGCTTTTCTCCATGCGGAACTCTACCATTCTAGGTATTTCTACCATATTTTCTAGGCCAATCTTATTTTATAGCCCCCTTATCTTATAGGGGGACTATAAGATAAGGATTCTTTTGTTTTTATTTTTTTCTAGACTTACAAAAATATATTTTTTGAAAAACATCACCTTAAAGAGCAAGAGCAAGCTTAGATATTTTAAAATATTATTTTTACGAAGCAACCCCAGGATTGAAATTTAATATATATATATATATATATATATATGGGCAATATTGCCAAGTTTTTAACATAGCTGAAGCGGAGGTTCACCCCTTTATAACTCGGGAATTACTTAATTATATGACAAAAAGTAAATAGTATTGGGTTAATTGATCTGTCGTTGCAAACTGCTCATGATATTGACCTCCAAACTTAATTTTGGTGGAAGCTGTGTCTACTTTAATGTAAAAAAATGTGTAAAAACACGTTGAGGCGAACCAGTTTTTTTATGTTCTCTATCGATTTGTGACTAAGCCACTCATTGCACGGTCTTCGTGTCAAAATAAAACTAGAAGCCAACAAAATGGGGACTACGCCCCTTATGTATCATTTTTCAAAAATTTCACTGCATCTACCTTTAAATAATGCTGACATTTTGAAGCTCGATTTTGAGTGTTTTTTGAATTTTAGTTCTAGCTTTAATACGCAAACAGGTATTTATAAAAATCGATTATAAGATTATTGTAGTCGCGAATCTGCGTAATTTGATATGTATTTTGTGTATGTAGTATGCACAGCTTCAGAGTAATACTCATCCGAAGGTGCGAATTTTGTGCGATCAAATTTCTAAAAAACCTATTTTTGGGGCCAAATTTTTAGATCTGTCAACTGAATGATATGGGTACCCGCGATCAATAAGGTTTTTTACGTTTCGGATGATATAAAATCTTCTTCGTGAAAATCCATCTACTAGAACGGCGGGAACTGGCCTTCCAAAAACACGAAATTTGGCAAAAAATGTTTTTGAAAATATCGCGGATTTATTTGCGTTTTCTGTGTATAATTTCCGCTTCAATAAATGACCTCATACGGATTTTGATCTTTTTCGAAAAGAGAACTTTAAAAACTTCAGCCGAAAGAGAGATGTACGCAATTTATCTCAAAAATAGATTTTGCTCGCACATCCATGGTTCTTAATGGACCACATTGAAATGGTATAGATCGATGTATTTTTTTAGGGTGCACACCGAAATCGGATGCGCGTTAATGGCATATGGAGTTTTCGGAAATTATTCGCGTTTTACGATTTTTTGGGTACTTCAATGTAACGTGCGGCACATCTTAGCCGTCAAATGAAATTTCGCAAAATATATATGAGAAGATAAACTTCAGTACTTCCTGGAAACCGCATGCGCATCAAATGATTTTGAGAATTACGCGATTTAGACGCAATTTAAAATGTATATTTCATAATATTAATTAATTCCTATTTATAGAATTCTAAGATTTATCGGAAGGGTCTTGATATAATCCGCAAGGCGTATACTTATACGCAAAAGGTTATTATTATTATATTTGTCAATTTTTCGGCGAAATTCGGGTAAAATAGCAGAATAACCCCAAAATTTTTTTCTGAAATTTCTTGTATACTATTAAAAAAATAAATATGATGACATTATTTTTTCGAACCAAAAACAAATATTGTTCCTCGATATCTTGTTTTGTTGTCACTGTGATTTAGAAACCGCTACACGGACTTGTGTGATTTTGATATCATTTGATTCATCATGGTGTTTAGATTATGTAGATATTTTTAAATTATTTTTTAGGTGTGTGTATGTCATTAATATATTGAAAATATTGATGTAATCTGCTATATTTTTTTCATTTTTCTCATATTTCGCGAATATGTGCAACTTTATCGTGATTATTATAATATATTCATATTCTTATTTTACGGAGGAAGATATATATCAACGTTTTTGGTCAATATAATAAACGGCGTAATTTTAAGATTTTTTTCTTATGCCCAAAATTAAAACCTCGAAAACTTTTGCGCGCCTCAACCAAAAATTTGATCGCGAACGGTTTCGGAGTCAGAACATTTTTCTCTATATGTGTACCAAAAATCATTGATGTGCCACAAAAACAAAAAAGCTGATTTTTTGAAAATGGAATATTAAAAAATTGGCAATATTGCCCATATATATTCAAGTAGAAGATTTCGAGAAGATTTTAAAAATTTAGATTTTTTGCGTTGTGTCCGTCCGTCTGTCCATTATAATTTGTAAACATGATACAGGCCACAGTTATGGACCAATCTTCATGTCGGATGGGCTCTGGCCAATGAAGGCCCTATTGTTTTTGGTAAAGATCGGTCCATTTTTAGGAGATGAAATGGACCAAAAACTTTAGTTTTGTCTGATTTTCTGGTCGCTCCAGATACCATAATTATGGCCCAAACATCACGTAATAATACATGGAGAAGGGGATGGGGCCAAAGAATAAGCATGGATTTTTTGATAAAGATCGTTCAATGTTTATCGGGTCGAATGGACCCTGACTTTTGTGTGAATAATGACAAAATTTGTATTCTATAGCGTATATATTTCCCCTGAAGGACGTAGACCCGAGAAGTTGATAGTATATTCAAGTGAAGTGGTTGATCTTTAAATTGATACCAATTATATTGTCGTATGTACATGGTCGTGGGAGTTACACTTACATATTTACAGGGGCTTACGTATTCATATATTATTTAGTAACCCATTACCACACTAGAGGGCGGAAATATATATATATGATCGCTTTTAAATTTTTCTTTGGGATCCAGGTATGTTCAGGGACAATGGCTATAATTTTCGGTGATGATCAGATAATAAATTTGGGATGATTTGGACCGGGATGAGTCGATCTATAGGCCACAATTCAAAGACGAACATCACAACACAACCCCCCGTGAAGGGAATCTGTACTGAATATTAGCAATCTTTGGTGACCCCTAGTCGGTCAAGAGGGTGCAAATATCGCGAAATATTATCCATGCTCAGAATATAGAACCACAGAAAGTTAGATTTTCGTGGAAGTTGTGTAGGGTATCATATGGTCGGCCCCACCCGACTATACAGCTTATTGGTTTTAAATAATTTTTCAAGATGTCTACAGATGCGTAGATTAAAAAAAAATATTTTTCAAGCTATATACAAGGGATTAGATTTTTTACAAATTATTTTTTAATCTGTCTACACAAGCGTAGATATTTTAAGCAGACTTTATAACCGTAGATTTTTTAACAGTGATTTTTAAAGATGTCTGCGCAGGCCTAATTAAAAAAAAAAAATATATATATATATATATATATATATATTTTAAAGCTGTCTACACTGGCGTAGATGTTTGAAAAAGTATTTTTAAACATTTTTAACAAATGTAGTTTTAAACAGTTCCCATAAGCGTAGAGCAGCAAATTGAGTATTCATCTCGTATATTCTATAAAATTGTAGAAAACAGCATACCAATCCTGTTTATTGATAAATTAAAAAAGTGATAATTTTAAAGAGAACCACCCACAAAAACGATAACCAAATATTCCCTAATACCATTTAAAATTAACAACTCAATTACAACCCTTTTCTAATCTGCTGTTAAAAATTCTGATGCATTCCTAAAGGCTCGGCATGTCATAAGATATACTGGGAGATGGAAGATTGCGCGCGCAAATTAGAAATACGCATGCGTAGCATGCAAGTGACGAGCGAGCGACCGACCGAGCAAAATCATAATCCTTCGGCTTAGCATGAGACCCATGACTAGAGATAAGATCTTCTTAGTTTTTTTTTTTTAACTCTACCATGGCTAAATGCAAACGAATATCTTTCCACACAACGGTTTCCAGTTTTGAATCCTTTTGAGGAACTAAACTAAAAATGTTGATTAGTTATTAGTTTATCATTGCTGTTTGTTGTTGTTGACGACACACATGCGCTTATAGGACACATGAATGAGTACAGAAAAAGGATATGTATATCCTTTCTTTATCATCATTCCTAAGTTAATAAGTATAACCAAGTGAAAATGATTCTTATCCTCAAAACCTACGGCCACAATGTTTTTTTGGACAATTGGCTTTTGTTTATTTTAGAGGAAGAAGAAGAAAAAAGATTGCAACCAACATTTTTTGCTTGGTAAACTGAAAAAAGAACAAATCGTCCTTTTTCCTTAGTAATCATCTATACAAACAGGACTCTAGATGTGTATGCAGATAGTTTTGTTGCTATGCTCAAAAAAAAAAACGGAGATAAATAATCCTTTCCATGGGATGAACATTAAAATTTGTAAAGCCATTAAAAAAAGCGGGCAAATTTTTTTCTATTTTCTATTTATACGTTCATAAAATCTATGGTGTTTGCCAGTGTGGGTGTGTGTATAGAGGTGGTTTTCGTTTTTATTGCAATGAAACAAATTTCCAAAGATCTTATCTAGGATTTCATTAGCCTACCCAGTGATTTTTGTTCACTTCATCTTCGGCATGGTTCGATTTTTTTCTGAATGAATGAGAGGAGATACCATTTATGTTTGTTTTTTGAAGTCTCATCATGAGAGATGCTATCCCATCAACTCAACATCATCAACTTTATGGTTTCCTTTGCTCACTTCCTTCGACGTTGCATTTCATTTCCAGTTGCAATCAGTGTTTTTCAGAAAATTCGGCCGAGTTTATTTATCATCATATTTAGGCTCAACATGAAGCGTCTGATAAGTTATCAGCATCAACTGTGCCGTTCATCATTATCTCTCTGTCTTCTGGTAGGGGTCAAGAAGTTCGTAGTTGGTGTTGTTGTTCATTGATAATTTCGGATGCTAATGGATTTCTATGCGCAAAATAATCTGTTAAATGGTGTTAGTTAATCACTCGAAAGTGGTCTTCATGTCAAATGGCTGTCATAGTCACTGTTGCATTGCATACTAGGGAGGTCTCAGTGATAAAAAAAATATTTTTGTTGTACATTTTTCAGTCCCTTTTGGAAGAAATGCAAAAAATCAGATACTACCAAAAATTTTATTTTTCTGAAAAAAGTATCTGAGACTGAAATCGGACTTACACCCCCACACTCAATATCTTACATACAGTATATGACTCCTATGCGGGTTAAGTTTGGCGAAACAAATATTATATCTAATCCAAAATATGACTAGACATCGTTATAAAAAGACTGTTCCTTCGAAGAATCTGAAACCTCTATATAGGTTAGAGTTACATTTTTGTTCATGGAAATAACTAAAAATTCAAATTATCGACAATGATAAAAAAATTCTAATCACAAAAGGATAAATATTAGAAAATTAAGTGGAATAAAACAACCCACGTATATTCTTAGAAGTCAGTTCTTCTGTACTTTCAGGTTGTGTTATATTCAACGCACTATTTGAACTATTTCCATCGAGAGGATCGAAAAAATAATACACTTTCAGAAAATATAAATATAAACGAAAGAAAGGGGGATTAAGATCTGAGATTTAAAAAAAAATATGATGTAGGACCTAGCATTATTCGAAATACACTTAAACCAAAAGTATATTGTGTAGCTAATTTAATGTTTATTTACTTTAGCTATAAAAAATCCGCTAACGACGTAGCGGGCCTATTCTAGTATAATATAAGGAGACATGGAACAGTAGTTTAATTTTCATACCTCATTTATTTTTGTTAAACATGATTTGGTGAACGTTACTAAAACTATTTGGGACAGCTGAAAATATTAGAGAGATAGATGTGATTGAGAGGTGCTAAAATAACGAGTGAACGTACATACTTCTAAATTTAGTACATTTGATTTTAATTTGGGTTTATTTCTTAAATCATGAATTTTGTATGAGAGTTACTCGGTATGAATATGGTAAAAGGGGTTATGGAACTTCGTACTATAAGTGAACGAAAAGGTGTAAATGGTACTTTCAAATGAGTCGTTTATTTTCAAAGTGGGTTATGTCCATTTTTCTTCCATTGAGATATTTAAGGGTTTGTGTTTGATTTGTTTCGAAAATATCCAAAATCTGAAATTGGCTTAACCACTTTCAAAATAAACGACTAATATGGTGTTCAGTGAACAATTCTAGTTCTAGAATGTGAAAAATTGATTGAGAATTATTATTGACGTTGAAATGTTTTATTAGGTACTATATATACTACACCGTACCATACCTTTTGGCGTGGTACCGACTTGCGATAATGATGCACGTTTCAAAATGTGTAGTGCAAATGAAGAAAAATTCACTAAAAGATTTCAGACGCACAAAAATTAACAAACTAAGTTGCGGGTACTGGCTTTTAGATACACCTTAGATATACAACAAGCGTCTTGGGACCAAATCAGTTCGATAAAATTGGACCCGATTAAGTCATGTCCGTCTGTTTGGCTGCTTTCTTCGTCGACATATTTGGAATAGAGAAACCGATTAGTTCGAATATAAAGAATCCTGGTATCCCGCCCACAACTGATCACAAATGTGATGAAACAAATAAAAAAGTGTCAGTCGGTTTTGTCGACAGATATATACCCTCAGCCTATGGTTTGCGGAGGTCTTCGGAATTATACACAAGTGTTATTATTCGCTTTCTACTAATATTGAATTTATATACATTTAAAAACTTGACCTTTTGTGTAGGTTCCAAAGTCACACTTGATCTGGGCTTGGTAATGATAATAGGTTGTGCAAAGTTTGGTTATATTAATTTTTTTTTTTAATTTTGACCATTTGTCGGGGAGTGGCCCAAGTTGGGAAGAAATGTAATGATGTACAAAGTTTGGATGAACAGACAGACATCTGTTAATCGACAACAATTTATCAAAAACGGATTTGGTCCAAAGAAACATGGGGCATATAATCAATATTTCGATTAGACACATTTTTTACGTAGGCTTCGATCTAGCGAAAGCGTTTTCGTCTAAATTTTGCAGATCAAAATATTTTAAGTTGCCATAAATCAAGTTGAAGATGGCAGCAGTCGATAAACTTCTTCCAATAGCACATTCATATGTAAATTTCATATAATATAATGCAGTATACGAACTAATCGAGACTGTGCATAGTAATATATTCCACCGGATCCGAATAAAATTCTAAGTGGAATACCTAATTTCGTCTCTGTATAAGTTTGATATGTTCTGACACCACTTCCTGAGCTGGATCAATCGCGGATGCTAATTGGCATTACTGGCATCTCCCCTACACATTCCCTCTGCGGATACCGTAGGGCGCGGATGACCTACCAGCAGTTGTTTTGCTCTCCTTGCTATTTTTACTCATTGGAATATGTATATGTATTAGTAGAAATAGACAAGCGATCCTCTGCGATCACAAGAACTCTCACTTCACTTGTCTTGTAGCTATCGAAGAGTCAACTTGGACTCTACTATCAAATAACGTCTACGCGTTATACTAACAGGCCTCTGTCGCCGCCACCATAAATTACACAAGGTAATTTATTTATTGTAATAGGAAAAGAGCCTCCAATAAAACCAATAGATTATTACTAATAATACTTGTGTTTTATTTATTTGTTTATTCTCTTTTCTGCCTACACCAACACACGCGAATCACCACATTCACCATTAATTTCTTGGGAGTTCTTGTCGCTCGCACCCCCCGCTCCCTTGAGTTAAGAAGTTAAGCACCCACCTCACAAACACGGCGAGGAGTAGAGCAGACTCCTCGCCTAAACAGTCTCTCTGTTCATTCCTATGTTTTTTTTTCAAAATGGGATTTGCCGGTCCATGTTTTTTTATCCCCAGTACTCTCTAACATTCGATATTTTGGGAGAATAAGTTTTGTCTACATATAATGCTACCCGAATTTTTAGTATTGTAAGATTTTGATGTTCAAGGTCCTAGTCCAATTTCCAACCTGAGAATCTGCAATTTTATATTTCTTCATAGCAACCATATAAACTTATAGAAATATTAATTTATTGTTAATTAGTATTTATGAAAGTTATTTCTTAAAAGTCACGGTCCGTATATACTTTATTACCCGCAAAGTGGGTTTTAAAAACGTAAATCAAAAACAATTAAAATAAAAAATAGAAAAATGTTTGAAATGCTTATTTCAACCTATACCACGGTCCATACAATTTAATATTTGATGATTATTTCAAGCAAATATTGACAGCGCCTCAAATGACCTATCCGCTCAGACCACTTTTGGCATATTCTTTCCTTTTCCTTTAATGTTGTCTTCCAATTCATCAACTGAAGCGGGCTTGTAAGTATAGGCAAAGGCGGCCTAGATTGATTGGTCCCGAACGTGAAATAAAATGTTTACCGATCTCTCCGAACACCATAGCAGTATGGCACCGTCTTCTTGAAAACAAATATCATGTCAAGTCAGCTCTTGCATTTTGGGCCAAAAGTTGGATATAATCTCACGATAGAGCTGCAGCAAACAAATTATGTTTTTTCTTGGATGCATTGGATGGTTTGGCACTGCTTCTGGCTGATCTGCACTCTAATATTGACTTTAAAGTTTACACCAATACTTTAAAGTATACACCGATGTTTGACAGTAAAACAAAAATCCAAGCACGGTTGAGATGTTAAACCAGCATTGCCAATGAGGGAATAGCTAAAAAAATCACCCTTTACAACTATTTTGAAAGTATTAGTCGATGTTGCCCCCAAATTCAAAAACAAGCTCGATGTTTGGGTGTCACACCAATTAACAGAAAATAAACGGATGGTGACATACGATAACCCAGTGCGAAAACGATCGTGGTCAAAGAGCGGTGAAGCACCTCAAACGGTGGCCGAACTGGGACTAACGGCGAGGAAGGTTCTGCAATGAATTTGGTGGGACTGGAAGAGGATTACACTGTGCTACAAAACAACAACAAAAATTTATTCAGGGGTTCTAATGTACCATTTCTGTTTAGTTGGAGTCCCTGAAGCACGAAAATACCGAAATTAGTTTAATAACGGTATATGTAGTGAATAACGTGGTCTCATAGATTTTCAATTTGAAACGCGAATAACTTATTAACTTTATAACGAAGAGTAGAATTTTTGCTTTCAAGCAAAATATATATTTAGTAATTCGGTTGAGGATTGGCTGAGTTACAGCGGTTGAAATGTCAAAAAATACGCATAAAATGACAAAATTAGTTTTTCTTCGGACTATATGATGAAATTATGATATCCGCTGTACTAGAGTTTTTTTGCAAATAGAGAGCAGGAGGCATTATTAAGTTACCTTTAAAATGGCAACAATTCATACAACAAAAGAGTGCATATTTGTCCCAAATCGAACAATCCGAAACATGTCAAATTAAGTCCTATAGTTCATATAAAAATAATGGATTTCTTTTTCCCCAACATAATATTCACAAAAATTTGACTTTGACCTCCCATCGTGATCCACAATGAATAACATTTTACTGGTGTAAAACTCAAAGTCTCTCTATATCGTTTTTCTTGAAATGGAACGCCCCCTCCATTTTCTTCGTCTTCGTCCCTAATGAGGCATATTTTTTGCCAACATAATAAATATTAGAATATTGGTTGGATATTGCAATTATTTCAGCTGTATTATCGTATTCGGTTTTATTTTGGTAACAAATATATATATCGGTTTTATACTACAATGTATTTCTTCAGGCCCTCATACATTTATTTTAAGCCCACATGTACCGATCATTCTTTTGACACTTTCGAGGGAAATGTACGTGCTTTGGGGAAGGCACCTACTTCCTAGTCATTACTAGGAATGAAAAATCTATGAAATGCGCGAGGCAATTTTGCGTAGACGTTGATGCTGGGGATTTTCCAACACTACTTATAGCCATTTATGCACATTTTCAGGAGTTATAAAGGATATGGTAATGACAATATCACCAAACTATAATTTACATAACTTAATTACCCAAAGTGTTTAAGGTATGTCACCTTCTATTATCAATAAGTTATTTAAAAACCCGTGTTCAATTTGCCTTCCCAAATTCAATCCGTTCCATGTCCATATTAAATAGAGCCCCAAACACTTTATTGAGACGTTTTCATTAAAACATTAATCTTCAAAATTTACCTAAAGTAAATAATCATTAATCTGATTGATTCATCGAACAGGGAAAAGGCGTATGAATTAATTTTGTCAAATGAAATTGTGGTAAGCGCCTGCCTACAACCGTTACGAATAGGAACCACTATTATTTGGTGGGTGTCATCCATTAGCAAAAATTAATGATTTTTTTCAAAATCGCAGAAATAACGCAATTTGTTCCATGGAATGACAAAAACAATTACAACAACAGTTACAGGTAATTAGAATGTTCTGGCGGGCGTGAGGGAGTCACTTCGATATTTCATTACTATAATTTAAATTGTTATGCTGTAACAAATATATCCGCAAATGAAGAAAATGAATAGTAAAATTTTATTCCCTAGAATAAAAACAGAAATGTTTGTTCTTCATTCATCTTGTTTACTCACATAGTAGGTAGAACGAATTTTATTCGGGTTCTATATGATATGACATAAGAAAATGTGCCTAATCACTGTCGAACAAATAGAGAGTTTTTTGGGTTCTTCTTCGTCTTTGCCATATAATGGTCGGTTCGGCTCTTTGAATATTCAAATTGTGCAGTGCAAGCATGAGCCATTCTATTCACTTTTTTTTTGATTTTGTTTAAAAATTCCGACTCTTTTCATTAGGAGTTACTGATTTGATAATGTCGGCCGGTCGCCTCTTCTTCATGCATGATATTTGCATTGTAGTGTTAACTCCATGGGTCGGGTTAACACCACTAATTATAATTAATGGTTTTGTATGCTACCACCAATCGACCGACCAGTTCATACTCCTTTCCTCCTTCTTTTGTGTGATGGAAGTCATTCTATGGGCTACTCCTTTTTTGGTCATTTAACTTTGCCGCGTTCTTTCAACTTGTTGGCTGCTGCTGGTGGTGTTGCAAATTATTGTTGACCACATAGAGTATTGTCCCGTAATTTGGAATGCTGTTTCCCTCTCTCTCCCTTCGTCCTTTCAAATGTCAAACTAATGAATTTTTATTTGCGTTTTCTTTGCTTCGAAAAAATTGAATTCTCGTCCTGGCTGACCGACCATATGTGAGCAGTAGCACCCATAACGGCCGGTCGTCGTCGTTATGGTGGGAAAATGAATTATGAAATCAATTAGCAAAGGTATGCATGATTAAGCAAATTTTCGCCGTTTTACCTCAACTACTCTCTGGAGTTTTGGTATTGAGAAATGGTTTATTTTTTGGCAAATATCCTTGCAGAATGACCGTTTCATTTATTGACGAAACACAGCCAAAGAATTCTGTGGTCCGAACAAAAACTTTGTTTGAGTTTAATTTTCCATAGCTCAATGGAAGTTTTTCGAAGTAGAAAGAAAAATATGAAATGGCCTCTGGGGAGAAGTGTGAAATTTTAAAAATTTGGAAAAAAAAATAATTTTCTTTAAGATTTCTTTCTTTGAATTAAAGAAATTGGTAAATATAGAGTGTGGGAAGATTGGAAATTTTTGGCTACTCATTTGAGAATTTTTTGTGGCAGGTTATAAATTTAATAATTTCTAGGAATTCACCTGGTAAGGTAGATTCGTGCAAAACCATTTAATCTACCATAATTAATTTTAAGTAACTATGGAGGAAGAACAATAGGTTACTTCGGAACATGTAGAAAGAACAGTAGGTTACACAACAAATATATTTTTCAAGGGCCAATACATCCACGATTTCTGAAAAAAAATGGAATATTTTTTTTAAGGACCAGATTAAAAAATATATATTTAACGACCTGGATTTAAAAAGAATATTTTTTCAAGGACCATCTATGAGGCGTGGATTTTTAAAAAATATTTTTTCAAGGACCATCTATGAGGCGTGGATTTTTAAAAAATATTTTTTCAAGGACCATCTATGAGGCGTGGATTTTTAAAGAATATTTTTCAAGGACCATCTATGAGGCGTGCATTTTTAAAGAATATTTTTTCAAGGACCATCTAACAGGCGTGGATTTTTAAAGAATATTTTTTCAAGGACCATCTATGAGGCGTGGATTTTTAAAGAATATTTTTTCAAGGACCATCTATGAGGCGTGGATTTTTAAAGAATATTCTTTCAAGGACCATCTATGAGGCGTGGATTTTTAAAAAATATTTTTTCAAGGACCATCTATGAGGCGTGGATTTTTAAAGAATATTTTGAATGACCCTATATGAGCCGTGAATTTTTAAAGAATATTTTTAAGGACCCTATATGAGCCGTGAGTTTTTAAAGAATATTTTTTGAAGGCCGTGGATTTTTAAAGAATATTTTGTCTAAGACCATCTAAGAGGTGTGGATTTTTAGAGAATATTTTTTCAAGGACCATCTAAGAGGCGTGGACTTTTAAAGAATATTTGTTCAAGGACCATCTAAGAGGCGTGAATTTTTAAAGAATATTTTGAAGAAGGACTATAACAAGGCATGGATTTTCAAAGAATGTTTTGTTCAAGGAGTTTCAAAGAATTTTAATATTTAAAGACAATTTGCAAAGGCTATCCTAAGGAGTGGATTTGGAGGCTAAGGGACAACAATAATATATAATTTTTTTTAGAGAAGGACCTCTAGGACATGTGGCCTCTTCTTCTTCAAACATTTAAAAGAAGTAAATATTTCCGCTTTGTCAAATATAAACGCCCTGTAACTTATTGATGCTATAAAAATTATTACAGTATACCGTGTTCTTAGGTGGTCCTGAAAATACAGCATATTCTAGAACAGCCAAGAACAACTCCCTTCTACATCAAAGAGTTAAGAAGAGACGACTATGAAATCATTGACAAATATGCAGTCATAAAACAATTATCACAAATATGAATCAAATACTTAACAGGTTACCTGCTAAAGACTTACTAACCCGAAAAATACATGAAACGTTTAACGGCTCAATGATATTTAGGTAAATTTATATTTTTGACATACTTTGCTCGTGCCTTAAATGTTATGAGAAGGGAAAAAGCGTGAAATCAATAAGTAACAAAGTAATAAGAAAACGAGATAAGAAGTTTTAAAATCGTAACATGCAAATAACAATAAAAAAATTTGTGATTGTCGTCATTTTGAGACTGTAACTGACGACATATGCTACACAAACAAAATCATTGCTCGCAAGGATCAAGGATCGATTCTTAGAAAAACCACTTTTCACGTCGTTACAAAAACGCCGCATGCGGTAATATGTTTGAAGACAATTTTTGTGTCATTGAAAATAGATAGATACATTACGGTTAAATATTTTTGGAATTTACGTCAATGGTTCTTTAAAATTATATTGCTCTGGATCGTGAAATACACACAAATATACATATATGAATACATACTAAACATACCAAACCAGTAAAAAGGTAAAATATAGTCTATACAATTCAGAATAAAGTTGTCAGTGGGTGTCGGCGTCAGATATACTGGTGGCCAAAGCAACAGAAATTGCAAACTGAATAAATAACTTTATTAATTTAAAAAAATATATAAATGTAAAATTTATTTTGAAATATTCTATGGAAAACTAAATAGACCCAATTTTTGTATGGTCAAAACTAAAGCAACAAATGTTTGAATTTTTCCTATAAATAAGCAAATTTTGCTAGTAGTCGACAGCACAATCATTTTTCTGTAGGGTAAAGATCTGATGATTGCGTTGGCCATTAGAAAGCCCAAATTTTTGACTTCCGCAACCACTGTTCGTCAGCGGTCTGAAGAAGTCTAGAGAAGTCAAAATCATTCGTATTTTTCTCCCCTTTTGTGGGGGAGATACCAGAAAAAGTATTCACCCATCTTCAGACATGATCTATGTTTGGAAAAAAAATATTAATAAATCCACAGTTGGGACACAATTGGAAACTCCATTGGCATGACATTTTATTTTCAAATTTCGTGACAGAGGTATCAGAAGGAGTTTACAGATCAACCACTTGATCTATATTCGTGCTTTTACTGTTCCTAGGTAAGTAAATTATGTATATGTCTATTCAAAGTCGCAATATTGCGGAATGGCTAGAATCACCGTTGTTTGCTGGAAATCTCTATCAACGAAACGGAGAGCTATAAGTAACCTTTAGAAAATCAAGTAAAAAAGTGTCAGTGGGTGTTGCCGGTAGATATATATATACCCTAAGTGTATGGTTTCCGGAGGTCGGCGAAAATACACACTGGTTTAATTATTCCCTATATAAAATGTTTATGTTTTTATCGAAGAGGTTTCGGATTTCATGTTGATCAAATCGGCAATTCAATTCGCTTCAATTTAATTCAATTTACAAGTTTATAAAATATTGACCCTTTTCGGTGAGGTACCAAATGGAGAGGACCGACGGGTCCCATCTTCGGACTAGATCTAGGTTTGGTAAAGACAATAGGTTGTACAGTTTGGTACAAATTGAATAGACCTTTCGCATAATATTATAAAATTAATTGTTAGCACGATTTTTGTCCATTTGGAGGAGTGGACCAATATTATTCATCTTCGAACTTGAACTACGATGTGCAAAGTTTGAATGAAACCGGGATAATTCGGGAGTTATCGAGCACACCACCCAGGATGACCGACGGACGGACAATTGTAAATCGACTCCAAATTTTCTGAAAGGGATTTGGTCCAAAGGAACATGGGGTCTGAAACCAATAATTCGATGAAAGCCATAAGGCTGAGGGTATAAAAATTCAGCTTGCTGCGTCAAAATGTGTCAAAATCCTTTTATTACATTTCCAGACATCAATGACAGGAAAATGTGCAATACTAAAAATTTCAGTTGGATTTCATAGCCAGAATTCGCCTCAACTTGTTGGGTATAAAATGTCGATTTATAGTTAACCATCGAAGGAACCAATTGTGTATTTAAACTGTACAAAACTAGGGTTTGTCAAATGGTATTATACGTTGGTGTGGCCCCAATAGATTGCCAACATATTGTCCTGGTCCCAGCTCTGTGCGATAAAATTGAGAACATGGTATGTAGGGTGGAAAATTTCTATTGGAGTTGAAGGACCTTGGTGAGTACATGAAAACCCCAGAAGGAAAAAATCGCCATAGTTCAAAGTTCAGAGATATGGCTTGATCATTTGTTTGCTAGCGACCCTATTATACTTGAATAAATAGCTTTATATCTTCATTTGTAGCTATGGTATATATATTTGGTGATTAAATTTCTCCAGTATGATCCAATGATGATTTTTTCTAGAAAATTTCGTCCATTTAACTTGACTACATGACTCCAATTATCCCAAGGTGCGACTTTTCATATTCGGAATATTATACAAAAATGTTGCTCATAAGATTTAAGATTGGGTCCTCATAGACGAGAAATCGATATTTTATCTTTTCAAATTTACCTGTTTCTTGTTACTAGAACCCTATGTCTATGTATTTCAATACATTCAGTATATATTACTTATTATATAGAACAGTCGGATTTCGAGGAAAAACCCTGGTGTAAATTTGGTAGGACAAGATTCAGAACAGTTGACATAAGTATCACAAAAGAGAAAGAAAATATTGCGAAATATAGCTAGGGAATTTGCTCCGCTTTCTGGATTTTAAAATGTCTTTACATTTGAACTTACAGATATTCAAGAAGGACAAACATTTAAAGATATAGCCAAGGCTTGTAAAAAATAGTTTATGCCAAATAGATTAAATTTTGAGGCATTTTTTTATATATTCATAATAAGAATTCATATTATCAAAGGTTGAGGTATCAACATTTAGTCACTACACATTACATCAAACCTGTATACATTTTTCGTCGAAAGGCCTGTATATTGTGGTCGTTGAAGTGCTATTAAGATTATAATTTAAAAAAAAATCTTCATATGAAGACATATCTCTTCCAAAAAACATTAATTATTAGAGTGAAGAAAATTTGATTACAATGTGAAGGTTTGGTAACTCCCACAATTTCACTCAGACGCCGGAGAAAATTAATGATTTACCAATGAATGTATGACAACAACATCTATAAAATCAGATGAAATTTCTCAATTCAGAAATAAAAATCTAATGATACTAATGAAAAAATAGAATGTTTGTATGATACCATACATTAACGACCTCTATCCCATATCAGATACACTATTAGATCCCAAAGTGTAACTGACTGACAGTCAAAAGGACAGACAAAGTGACCGCCGCCCGACCTCCTAGCCTTACAACAACAACAATACACCGTAAAGTGTGAAAATCAAAACAAACAACAACAGTAACACAAGCAATACAAAAAACAACAATAACACAGACAACACAACAAATAAATCTGTGTTAATTTGTTAGACACAAGCAGAGGGAGTAATAGAAGGATGTGTGGATGTGTAAAGGAGGCAACGACAGAAGAAAAAACGAAAAGAGAGGTAGCTACCAGGCAAAGACGAAGAAATTTGAAGAACAACAGCCTCTTGAAGACAGGTACATTTTTTCCATTTCCAATATCATTGATATGCCCACAAAACTCAATGCTCAACAAAAAACGTCATGATGGGTAAAGAAACAAATTGAAGAAGGAAAAAAAGAGGAAAACTCTGTATAGACAAAATTCTCATTAGACTGACCAAATGAGAAAAACACGTTAGATAACAAAGATAAAGATAATTTCCCCCTTAAAATTTCCCCTCCCACAGGGCTCAACAATGCTCAAAGGAGAAATGGTACAAAGCAAAGATGCTGATAAATAAGCTAAGATAACCTGTTCGTCAGATAATCTAACAGGAACCTGTTGTACAAAGATTGAATGTGGAGATGAAGGAATTTGAAAAAGGAAAAACTAATCAGAAGATGAAAACAAGTGTGAGCTGAAGAATTTGTTGTGTACCTGCTGCAGATATATGTAAAAATAATATATACTGTGTATTTGTTTACTACATTTATTACATTTTAACAGGTATATGACGTTTTCGACGACGAATTTTTTGTGTGCATCAAGAATGAAAAGAGACGAAAGGTTTAGATGTTGAGCTGTGAATGAAGGAGCGTAGGCAATGAGGGGGAGATATCGAATGGAAATTGATTTTAATATTAATGAAATAAATGTATTAATTAAACAAATGAAATACAACGAATGAAATACAAAATATTATGATTAATAAATATGAAATAGTATTTAAAGATAACTAATTACATGTGTTAAAAAATACCGCGGTGAAACTTTATGCTGATTTTAGTACTTAGCGAAATCTTTCCGTCCTGTAGGTTACATTTAAATAAATGCGTTTTTCGTAAAACTTAATAATTTTAGATCCTGTATCTAATTACATCAGAATGATTTTTGTTAGCTCAATCCTTCAAAAGACGTATCAGTTTATGAATTGTCACATTTTAAAAATTACAAACAGAACTTTGCATGATGATAAGAAATACAAAATTTTGGATGTCAAATATTGCATTTGAATCAAATCATGAATAAATGATGAATTTCATCGAGGTTTGTTAGACGTGCTGGAATGCGCATCAAGACGGTAATAACTCTTATGAGATTGACAAAGTTAATTACAATTTAATCAAATAGAAAGTAGTCGAAATACATTCCCGAATGTTTTTGGCATGAGAAAAATCAGAGCAATTACTGGACATTACTAATATGAAACATTCAACTGGAAATGTATTTTTGGCATAAGAATAAAATAAGTTGAGTACCTTTATGAAAGAAGGAAGGAATTGGCGCTTTTGGATCGATTGAAGGACGAACTCATCTAAAACCAGCTCAAATTGAATGGCATCAATATTAGTCAATGAATTAGTCCTCAAATCCAACCCTAGCGACTCCATATTTCTTTTGTCAGATCTGAATATATGGTTCGATGATGTGAAGAAATGTTCATTGGATGGTGAGGGGAAACTTTGAAATTGAAGCAAAGGATAACTTGGACTAGAAAAAGTGTATCGAAAAATAGAAAGGTCGATATAATCAATATATCTCTCTTTATATGTTTATTTACCGGCTTCCCTTTTTTCTTTCAACTCAACACAATCAACAATGGTCTTTCGCCATATATAAATACTTAAACCAAAATTGAATTGAGCTATTGAGCGGCTGGGTATTTCAACCTTATTTCATATGGAAGCTCAAATGTTGTGTACTAAAAATAAAATATTGTATTTTGTATGAAAACACCATTACTGTAAGAAAAATGTCCTTTGAAAATGCAACATTTTGAGTCTTCATACGTTTGAATTTACTTCAGAATGCATCCCATTAGGGTCGGTTATTCTATACATACCCGAATTTCAGAAGAAAATGAGTAGTACTGAGCGGAGTAGTATAGTCGAACAGGTGCCGATCTTATGATACCCTACACAACTATCACGAAAATTAAACTTTCTGCGGTTCTATTTTCTGAGCCTGGGCAATATTTCGCAATATATGCACCCCTCAACAGCTCCACTTTCTAACTCGAGTTGAAAATTTACGCCATGAAATAAAAATTTGGTCACTTTAGGCTTTCGTATATTTGATCCTCGGAATATTGAACGGGCATCATCTAAATAGCCATTCTAAGTTTATGGTCAAATCCCTTCACCGCATAAAATATGTGATGATCTACATATAATATTGACCTATAGAGCGACTAGAATATCCGACAAAAATAACGTTTTCAGTTCATTGCACCCCCTAAAAATCATCTCAGCATCACCGAAAATTTTATGCTTCGTCCTAGACCATGAGCGGGACATCATCTAAAATTTCAAAGCGATCAGGGCGACATTTCCGCACTCTAGTGGGGAATTCGACTCAGCACATAGACACCTTTAAATATTTACGTATAATAACTCCCACATTCGAGTACATACAACAATATAATTGGTATCAATTTAAATGTTAACCACCGCTTGGATATACCATCAACTTCTCGGGTTTATATCCTTCAGGATTAAATATATACGCCTCAGAATACAATTATTGTAATTTTTCACACAAAATTCTGGGTCCATATGACCCGCTAAATGTTGGCCGATCTTCATCAAAATGGAAATGGATCCATAATTTTTTTGCCATAATAGGGTAGGTATTAAAAGGAGTGGATCTATTACTTTTTTCAGAATTAAAAAGGGTTTGCAAAGTTATTACGTTACAGAGTTTGGAACAAATCATATACTCCGAGCTACCAGAAAAAGTTCACAACTCTTTGCAGCTACATTTGTGCAGAGCTACCAGAAAGAATTGTCTGATATTCTTTATAATTTCGATAAAACATCTGATTGACAGTGATTGTGAAAATAATATGTCACAAAAAATGATTTCGGAGAAATATTTCATGAATATATCAGTAATTTCTCGAATTGTAAATAGATTTTATACATGCCAGTAGTGACAGTTCAGCGCGGATGAAGGCTTCGAAAGTTCGCAGTGATCAACAAATTGTCATAGCAGTAAAAAAAACTACCCATTTAAGAGTTCAACGGAATTTGTGATATGGTTATCGTTTGATATAACCTCAAGAACAGAGCGTGCACGAGCTATGGTAGCAGGCCTACACGCCTGAAAACTATCAAGAAAATTCTTTTGTTTCGAAAAAGAATTGGAAAGCCAGATTGCAATTTGCAGAAGCTCATATCAATTGGAATTCGACTCAGTGGAGACATATTATGCTCTCGGATGAATTAAAGTTAACAAAATAAAGACTCAGACATTAAAAAAGTTACGGTGAGAAAGTCAAAAAATTAAGCCTCAGTATTGCAAGGGTACTGGGAAGCATGGTGGAGGGTCAATAATGGTATTGGGCTTTTTTTTATGGAGTTTTATATATTTTTCAAATGTGTTTAAAAACGCTTTGGTTCCCTCCGCTGAGGAAAATGAACCGCTTGTTTGGGTGTTTCAGTTTGACAATAACCTCCAAACATACATCAAAACATGTCAAAAATTGGTTGCGGGAGACAAAAATCAGGGGTTTATAATGTCAAGCACAATTGTTACACTTTATATTAGTGAAAAATCCTTTTGGAGTATCATTGATAGCAAAATGAAAAGAGATTCCCAAACAAAGAAGCATAACGCTTTTCAAAGAATTCAGGAATTCAGTGAATAAATTACAAATTAATTTCTGAAAAATGAGTGTTTTTTTGAAGTTACAGGTCATTTATTCAGTTTGCCATTTCAGTTGTCGGTGTCTAGTTTATTACTGTAATATATCTGGTCTAACTGATATATCTACATTAAAAAATAGTTATCAATACGAGGTCGGATAAAAAACCTTATATTTACGTATGTTACTAACGAATTATGGGTATATGGATACAACATTGAAACCAATGTCCAATCATCCCATTGGAAACGTTAAATGGGATACGTCAAGTTCGGTCAAAAGTGCCGGGTTTCCTCACTGCTTCTTCGACTGCAATGGCGTTTTGAATTATTGCCACAAGGCCGTACGGCCATAATAGTACCTTGCAATCATGCGCCGATTGTTCATAAAACTGATGAAACCGTTGAAAGGAAAGCGTTTTGCTACAATTCAGGAGATAAAAGAAAAATTTAAACAGAAACTGGCTGTACAAAAACAAAATCAGAAGGTTTCGAAGGTTTGGAAAATATGCATCTGTGGGCGGTTACTTTATATATACTTTTTAAATATATAACAGACAACAACGTGGATCTGAATTACATAATGGTAGTTATAACGTTTGAAACTATGCTCCATCAAGTTCAATTATTAATTATTTAAGAAATTTTACTCAATCCGGCGCTTTTTAGACTGAATAAACTATTAAAAGTACAAATGTTGACATAGCACCCATATAACAGCCCCACCACGTTTTAAGTATTTTGATGGTCCCAAAAGCATTTGTCCGCCGGAGTAATTGCAAATTTCGTATTACGGATTCTGAGTGGGTAAAAACAGTTTTCGAATTTAGATTTCAAAATCGATAAAATGCATAGGTGCACTTCGGCGGCCACCTACACGACTTCCGGAGGCAAAATTACACTTTAAATGTTAACTCAATACTTTTTTGTAGTACTTTGGGAAAACTATCGGTGGTGGTTTTAGATAAAAGCTACAGAAGAGCAAAATTTCAAAATTTGGCTTGTCATTTTTTTGCAAAGGATTTTTCTGGGTCACTCACGAGACATTATTGATTTTGCAGTTTTTATTTCTGCTGTGTCTGGATTTATAGTCATTAAATTAGAAAAAATTACTATTAAAGACAAAATCTTCGACTTTGGTTTATTTTTTGTCGGAAAAGCCCATATACTCCTTTCTACTTCTTTACATTGCATATTTTACAGATTTGTTCTTAACGATTTTTTTAAGAACTACATTTGAATTTTCACTTCCTTTTAAAACTTGTCTATTATGGAAACGGCCAGAAGTTGTTTTCAGAAAATAGACCACCATTGAAGTAATAATCAATAATTGTTAATGAAAAATGCCATGGCACTTGTAAGGTGGTCCGCAGCAACAACACAGACGACTCAATGAACTAAATACCGCCCTACATCATAAATAACAACCAAGACTAACTTTGTCTTACCTCAAAGAGAAAGAGTTTAAGATTAGAAATCAGTGATAAATGTCATTAACAGAGCGAAACACTAATCACAAATATGAATCAATTACTTAACAAGTTACCTGCTAAAGACCTGACCCGCAACGAGAACATGAAACGTTTAACAACTCAATTGCGGCGATCAGGCAGCAAATAATTGACATTATCATGGATGTAAATGCCGCTCGTGTAAGGATGGAAAAGCGTGAAATCAATATGTCTCAAAAATTGATAATATGAAGAGATGGATGGTCTACTACCTAATTATAACATGCAAACTGATACAACAACAATAACAACTGGCGTGTTTAACGGTCCTGCAGCAACATATGTTGCACACCCAAAAAATCAATTGCAAGGATCAAGGACTCACACATGCATACACGCGCTCACACTCACACACAGAAGCCGTGATAACTCTCATAAGCAGCAGTGAGTGACCAGCGGCAGTTTGAGAAATCTGACAGCCAGAGATGTTATGAAAAAAGTAGAGGAACTGTCTATTATTGACAGTTTCAATGGTTGTTTACATAATTGGTTGGTATTAAAACGGTTAATCATGAAATAGGATATTTTTGTAGCCGAAAAAAGTGTCGCAGCGAGGACAGAGGAAAAAAACTGAATGTAAAAAAGACAATGTCCGAAAAACAAGCGCCTCAAAATCCCAAAAAAGACCAATGCAGAGTTCAATCCAATCCCCGTCTCTCCTTGTCTTAATGAGCAACAGCTCCCCGTCACCACAACAACAAGAACAACATCCCAGTAATTTTTGTCACAATTTATGATTTTATTATTTTTAGCAACAACAACAGCACCACCGCCACCAGAGGAGTTTCAAGTGCAGTTAGTCGTCCTGGATCAAATTTCACTGCTCAACAAAACCCGAAGAACAAGACCAAACAGAAATGAAATTTGAAGGTTTATGTTCCTGGGTTTTTGAAGATTCTTCATGACAAGCAACACAGGAGAGCAGGTTTGGTCATTAAGGAAGAAGAAAAAGGAACAACAAAAAATGATCCTTGCAAATGATTCTGTGTTTATCTACACAAGTCTGATGTCTGTTTTGTGGAGCAGTAAACTAGCTGTGGAACCACCACCACCATCACCACTTGGCAAAATCTCAAATAACAACAGCAATTAGGATGTTTGGACTCATCATTTTGTGTGCCACTTGTTGAGATTTATGCCATCGATCGACCAACCAAATTCCTTCGTCGTCTTCTGCATTAATTCCTTACTGATCTTTTTGGTAAACATTGTCAGAGCAGTCATCTTGAGAGATATGGTGAGGCTTATGTGGGTGATTAAATATTGACATTTGCGTTTTTGGTCTAGCCTAAGAACTTAATAACCAATTAACTTTACCATTTTCAGGGTAAACATGGAACAGAAATACTTGCTTTAAAAATAGAGACCGAGAGAGAATTGTGGATTAGTTAGATGAAAAAATTAAGAACCAAAATATTTGTGGTCACCAGAGATTTTTTTGGTTAAGAAAACATAAAATATTTATATACTTCCGCGAAAAGTGCAAGTCAGAAGAAAACATAGCTCAGATAGTTAAGTGGATGCTGGAGACATGGATGAAACCTATTTTTTAAAGTAGAACTAAAACAAATTGTCATATAGAAATATTTGGCCCGCTTGCTTGGATGATGGCTACTTGGACAGCTTCCATTATAATTACAGAGCAGATATGGGTGGTCTTTGGTACAATATCTCATGAATAACGTTATCGCAGATTTTTAAAGCGGATGTAGACTGCCTTAAATTTGTTTCCTTTTTTGTGTATTCTAATAAATCAAAAGGCAAATAAGGAAAAAAACGCAGAAATTCACCTCCCTTTAAAACTAATAAGAAAGTATCTGTCAGTATCAAATTTACCCTGACAAATTTGCGGAATCAAAGTCTAGATGTCAGGGTCTGCTCAATGTTCTTGCACATCAATGCTCATTATTTAAGTTTGATAAACTTATATTTTTATATAAACTTGTATACAATTGTAATATTTTTATATTTCCACTAAAATCTAAGTTCAGTATAAATATAACTATGTGTAAAATTTGTAAAAAGAATTTTCGAAATGTTCACCCTTTATGTAGAAGAAATTAGGTGTGGGATGATCGTATTCTATATATTTTATGGTCAAAATACTACGATATGCAAATATTTCAACGTTGCCTTCCTGAGTCGGAAAAATGTTAACATAGAAATGTTCGTCTGCCTGTTAAAATCTCGATAGAGCTCGAAATATTTAATATAGAGTTTTGAAATATTGGAGAAACATTGCTACTCCTACAA
The DNA here is from genome assembly GCF_032173495.1 of Musca vetustissima. NCBI lineage: Eukaryota > Metazoa > Arthropoda > Insecta > Diptera > Muscidae > Musca > Musca vetustissima. The sequence continues at coordinate 40,431 of NW_026873357.1, forward strand.
GGTTTGGTATTGAAAAAGAGTTCTACGATTTGGTATAGCCTTCCATGGAGGGTATCCCCAATATTCGACATTTTGAGCAAGATTTTTAAGCGAATTGTTTGTAGTTACGTAGAAAATCTTCCTACCAAAAATATTGACCCATGTTTCAACTAAATTAGCTGGATAACCAATACGGATGAAAAATACTACATTTTGGATCCGTATTAGATATTTTTCTTACCAAAAATTATGAATATTGGTGAATATTTTTCAATCTAATTATACCCTACACAACTATGTTGTCAGGGTATTATAGCTTTGTGCAGCCCCAAATGTTTATAACGCCGCGAAATATTGGTCCTAGACCCACCTTTAAGTATACCGATCGTCATATCTCGACTAGCTGAGTCGATCTAGACATGTGTGTCCGTCCGTCCGCCTGTCCATTATAATTTGTAAACACGATACAGGCCACAGTTATGGACCAATCTTCACGAAATTTTGCATGTAGGATGGGTTCTGGCCAATGAAGACCCCTATTGTTTTTGGAAAAGATCGGTTAATATTTAGGGGATGAAATGGACCAAATACTAAATTTTTGTCGGTTTTTCTGGTCGCTCCAGAGGCCGCAATTATGGCCCAAACACCGCGAATTTTTGCATGGAGAAGGGGATCGGGCCAGAGAATAAGCATGCATGTTTTGATAAAGATCGGTCAATATTTAGCGGGTCAAATGGACCCTGACTTTTGTGTGAAAAATTAGAAAATTTGTATTCTATGGCATATATATTTACTCCTGGAGGATGTAGACCCCAGGAGTTAATAGCATATCCAAGAGGAGTGGTTGGCCTTTAAATTGATACCAACTATAGTGATGTATCTACTTTCGGTGATGATCAGATTAAAATTTTGGGATGAAATGGACCGAAAACATAATTTTTTGTGTGTTTTCGAGTAGAGTATAATCCGAAAATCACAACACAACCCACCGTGAAGGTAATCTGGACAAGTAATTAGAAGGACTGTACTGAATATTCGAAAAAAGTAAGGAAGAGGTGTTGTTAACCTCTAATCGGACAAGAGGGGGCAAATATCACGAAATATTACTCAGACTCGGAATAAACATCCTCAGAAAGTTAGAGTTCGTGGTAGTTGTGTAGGGTATCGCATGGTCGGCCCCGTCCGACTATACTTCTCCGCTCACTGGTTGGGTATAAATTGATCTAAATATGTGACGAATCTTTCTTACTACAAATTTCTAATAGCGGTCCATTATAAGGTATAGTCCCCATATAACGGTACCCCCTACATGTGCTATTTTGAGGATTACAGATATGTTATTGAACCGAGTAGGGTATAATCTAATATCTTGATTCGTCATCTATGGCTAATCTTCTTGCCTTCCTGCCAGCGGATTTTGATTTCGAGATGTAGCTGTATGTTTGAAGTCATAGAATAATTTTCGCAACCTGGGTGTGTGTAGTTCGGCATTTCGATTTTTTTTTTTTTCGTGGAAAAAAATTACCATGAAATACCCCCAATATAAAAATCCCTATTGAAATTTGTTCTTGTTATAACATATAACCAAAATCAAGCTATATTTGGTCCAATAGTATATTTTAGTAGTTCGATCGTCATATCTTGACTAGCTAAATCGATCTATCTATGTGTGTCCGTCCTTCGATCTGATCATTACAAATGATAATAAAAGTACAGGTCATAATTATGGACCGAACTTAACTAAATTTTGCAGTCCAGCTTCTGACCCATGGCGACACCAATTTGCTTCAGAAGGTTATAACGCGTTACAAATCTTGAGATTAGGGTTATCAATTACCCGGATCGAACATATCGTTTGCAAATCTACCAAAGGGTAGATCGATTTATTGAAGAACAAAATTGTCATTTTATCATACTTCCAATAGAAAATTGGATGAATATTCATCAACATAGGTTGGAAATTGGGGCTGAGGCAAGTATGTTATTTGTAGAGCAGAGACATGCACCGAGCGCAGTGACGCCAATTTGGATGTCGCCTTTTTGAAGAAACATTGACATAAAATTATCATATATCTTATCTATATGTGAACCGACTAGCATGAATACTTGAAATCGGATGAAAATATATACGGGATCTATCTAAATCTGAACCGATTTAAAAAAGAAAAACTTTACATACGTTAGGACATAGAAACATCAGTACGTTTTGTTCCAATTGGGCAAATTTTGAGTCTCTGGTGCTTTATCTAAATCTGAACCGATTTTCATGAAACATAAAACTGGTCATTATATCTTTAATACAGTATGGTATTCTAAATTTCGTCACAATCGGACAAACATTGGACGTTTAGTGCACCATCTACGTAAAATCAGAAGAGCATATATATGGGAGCTATATCTGAATCGCTGTTCTCCAATTTCAATAGGGGTCGTTCTTGGGTTATATAAATGCCTGTATTTTGTTTACAATTTAAGATGGACAATTCTGCTTATTCTCAAAATGAAACATGGTTCTATCTCGTGATATTTGCATCCTCTTACCCTATTAAAAGTCAACAAAACCTATTCCTTACACTGACATATTTTCCGAATGTTACTTATATTCAGTACAGCCATTCTAATTACTTGTCCAAATTTCCTTCTCCGTGGGTTGTATTGTTATGTTCGGCTTATAATTGCGGCATATAGATCGACTCGAAAATAATACAAAAAATTAGGTTTTCGGTCCATGTCATACCAAAATTAGTATCTGATCATCACTGAAAATTATAGGCGTTGTCCTTGACCATAACTGGAACCTCATTGAAAATTTTAAAGCGACACACTAGAGGGGGGAAATGCTACGCTAATTTCCCCCTCTAGTGTGGTAATAGGTAACTTAATAATATCTGAATACGTTGGCACCTGTAAATATTTAAGTGTAACTTCCACATCCGAGTACATACGACAATATAATTTGTAACAATTTAAAGGTTTAAAGGCACTCCTCTTAGATATTTTATCAATTTCTCGGGTCTATGTCCTTCAGGAGTAAATATATATGTCATAGAATACAAATGTTGTTTTTTTTTCAAACAAAAGTCAGGGTAAATTTGAGCCGCTAAATATTGACCGATCAATACAGGCATGCTTTTTCTTTGACCCGATCCCTTTCAGCATATAAATTTCCCGATGTTCGGGCCATAATTGCGGCCTATGGAGCGACCAGAAAAAGTGACAAAAATTAAATATTTGGTTCATTTCATCCCCTAAATATTAACAGATTTTTACCAAAACAATGGGGTTCTTCATTGACCAGAATCCATACATCCTGTATCGTGTTTAGAAATTATAATGGATAGACGGACGGACACACATGTCCTGATCGACTCAGCTAGTCGAGATATGACGATCGGTGACTTAAAGGTAGGTCTAGGAACAATATTTCGCGGCGTTACAAACTCTTGGGCTGCACAGGGACAGCCCAATTATAATATGCATATACATTTATATACAAATATATAAAAATTATTAAAATAAAAATAATATTTTCGGAATAAATCTCTTGGGCTGGTCCAAAATGCTGACTTAAAAAATATATTTACATTTTCTAGATCTTGTAGATTCTTGGTGTAACAGATTCCAACAAGGAACAAATCCACCGCTTTAAATGGGAATAAGTTATTCATTAGACCCAAACACAAATTTCAAAGCACTACTACATAAATTCGGGAAATATATAGATTTTCCTTAAGAGGTTTAAGAATCCAAAAAATATTTGAATATACGTATAACCACTATATGACTCTTTTTTGTAAAAAACAGAAACCAATATATATTTCGCTATTATTTTATTTTAATATACCTACTTTTGGAATATATATGTTATTTCTGTCATTCTTCCTTAGGACACCCTTTTTATAACGGTATAATGTCTTGGCAATTAATTATTTTTTATTGAGTTTAGACTATCAACACAACACTTGCATTAATTGATCAGAGATCGAAGGAGGACGACGTAGGAGGAGACATAAACAAAATCACAACCTTAGACATAAACAGACCAATGCCAAGAAACCATTAAAACATTTCGAATAAAATTTCACAGGGATCAGAAAAGAAACCAAAAACATGCACACACACAAAATATTCCAAAATTCAATTATGGACACGATTGAAGGAGACGACGACTACGCAAACAACACATGTTGTTATCTCAAAGACTTCAAGGACTTAACAAATCCTGAAAATGGATTTCAGCAACTTCACAAAAATCCCTAGCAGAGAATGAGTTGAGTGAATGCATGGTCTGTGTGTGGGGGGATCGATCGACCGACCATGATGATCATAAATCATAACTGAGCACCAGCAACCACACATATAGTGAGAGAAAGGATTTGTAAAAGGATATGTTTTTGTTACGATCATAAACAAAACGAAAGATATACGAAAACAAATCGCACAGAGGAAATAATATTATTATAGTAGCCAAAGAAGAAGATGATGATGATGAAGTGGAAGGCAGTCATAATTTCGTTTTGTTAATTTTCTACTGTTTTCATTAATAGTCCTTCAATAATAATATTTTTGGCAAGAAAATTACAAAGTCATTGTGTCAGAATCTCGACAAAAAGGATAATAGCTGAACGGGCCTCAAGGGAGTAGGCAAGATTTTTGTTTTCTTTCAAGGGTACTCAAAAGATACAATCCTGGCTGGTATATCTCTCCCTCTCGTGGTTAAATCTATAGCAGAGTCTAGTCGGCTATTTGCCACAAAAATGAATTGCATCTTAATGTGGCCACCACCAGTCCACATAGTGCCTGTGTGTGGCCAAGTAGAGAAAATGGAAATCAGCGACATCTACTACGTCATCGTCGTGGCCCTTCCTTAACTCCTCTATTAGATTTTGTCTTTTTGTGACGACGACGACGAGGAGCGGTAAACATCACAAATAAATTGTCAACAAAAACAATGGTAATTGTTGCTGTTGTTTTTATTGGCATTCTCTAACGCATAGGTTCCATTACAAATCATCGCTATATTCTAGGAATCAGTGTGCGTGTGTGTGCGTCTAACCAGGGATTAGAGGATCATTAATGGCTGATGATGTTGCAACAAGTGAACACAGCGATATTTTTTTAGGCCAGCAAAAGAAACAAAAAAGCCGCAATAAATAACAAAAACAAAGCAATCCACCAGCTAGCCATTGTTTTTTGCCATTGTGTGTGAGGCCTTGCCTTGATAACCCACAAAAAGGACTATTGGAAAAAAGCACGGTCCACCACCACCACCACAACTAAATTGATCCTTTACAATAATAATTGTATCGCAATGAAATTGTAATTTTTAATTTTTCAGAAATTCTAAGGATTTTTAGAGGTGAGATTCTTTTCTTTTTTGTAGCGTGAGAAATGTCAATGTTTGGTTATCCACTTTTCTTCTGGAACGAACGCGAAACAATGACACAATCAAGTGTCCGATTTGTTGGTGACAAAAGGACAATCGATGCTAAAGAATGTCCCCAATTTCAGGGTAAATCAGTGCCACCACACATACACTTGAAATATTAATTTGGAAAAAATTTCACAACTGACCACTTAATCATTAGGGATTGCACGTACGAAGGATATTTTTTTCCAATGAAATTTTTGTATGTCCTTTTGTTTCACTTTTTTGGAATAAATAGCCTATATTAAAAAAAAGGGGTCACAAAAATAGAAATGTAAACATATTTATAAAATAAATGATAAGCAAATATATAGATATATTGATGGTGACAAGTGAATTCTTTGAAATCGAATTGTTGATAAGTTATGCGACCTTTTCCCAGGATGTAGTAGAAAATAATTCTCAGAAGGATAACATCCTTTTAATAAATAATATATGTATTATAAAAACATATCGATCCGAAATGAATGATAAATAAATATATATGTAAACTGCAAACAAGGATACCTAAAAGGTATCTATATTAATTAAAGAGTAAAGTGATTGACTGACTTACTGACAGACAATTCATCAACTATTCATCTAGAATGTTGAACTTTTGGAAATTCGTACTAGAACGGCACGAAAAATGCTAAAAAGTACTAAATATAGTACAATTTGTATTTGCCGAAATCTTTAATTTCGAATGATGTTCACTGATGGAGTTTACGATAAATGTACTTGTAATTCGAACTATTAGTATCCAAAAAGTACTAAAATGTACAAAATTTGGTAGAATTTCGTAGCATGTGAACGGATAGAGCTTAAAACTTGGAACTTGAAATGCGAATCAAATTGAGAAGTAGAGTCGATATAAGGAGGTTGTTTTGGAAGTATGTACTTATATATATGAAAAGTACTAAACGGTACGATATTTGGTACAATATTAATTTGGAGGTACGGATAGACTTGGAATCCTGAAATTTTAAATTAACACTACCGCCGTCAGAGTTTAGGATTGGGATATTTACGTAGTTTTGATTTTTTCACTTATTTGTACGAAAAGTACTAAATCGTACTATAATTTGCACAATTTAGATTTGGATGAACCAAACCGAAAAGAAATTTGGCAATAGCATTACTGTTGGAATGTAGGATTGGGGTAGTTTTGGAAATTTATACCACTTGATACAAAATTCAAATTGTACAACATTTAGTACCATTAAATTTGGTACAATTTGAATTTTGAGTGAACCGATAGAGCTGGAATCCTGAAATTTAAAGTTAGGATCACTGTTGGGGTGTAGCATTGGGCTATGTAGGAAGTTTTGGACATTGGTCTAATGTGTTCTTAATGGTATTAAATTTGGTACAATTATATTTGGATGAAGTGATCGGGCTTGAATACTAAAATTGGAAATATGATTTCTATTGGATATATATTAATGTGTCAGATTTGGGTGAACCTACAAAGCTCGAATCATAAAATTTTGAATTCGTTTTTTTTTTTTTTTCTTTAAATAAGTTCTATGGTAACAAAATTAGTATAAAACTACATTTCTGTTAAGGTGATAATTGGTATGTATTGTTGAGATATTGCGGTAGTTTTGGAAATACGTACTATAAGAGAACAAAGGAACTAAATGATATTAACATTGTAATTATGGTTACTATTAGAGTGTAGCTTGATTTGCTCTTCTGATTGCTTTTAAAATTGTTGGCGATAGAGCTTCATCTGCTAAAAGTCGTGCAACAAGGGTACAACAAATGTACAAAAATTCTAGCATTTATATTGGACAATTTGCGGATAGTCGTAGAAATCTAAACTTTGGACTGAGGTTTCTCTATATTAAAAATCGCGAGCACCATCATGACTGCAATAGACATGCAGACGGACATGGCTATATGGACATTTCTGATCAATAATATATACAGTGAATATTTCGATTTTTTACACATGCTGCGATGCGGACAATATTATAACCTCCACAAGTGCAACTTAAATACATTTTCTTTCGAGTCTGAATCGATGGTCATATTCAATTTCGACTAGAAATACAGTTGAAAAATAAAGTGTGTGGAACATTTGGCCCCATCTATATTGTCTGACCACCACCGAAAACTATAGGTTTCCTACTTCGTAAAAATAAGATATTTGCTCTCTGGAAAAACTCGCCGACAGATATATACTCTCAGCCTATTGTTTGCGTAGACCTTCGGAATTAAAAATATATTTATATGAGGTATACGTTTTTATCAAAGAGGTTTCGGATTTAATTAGTTTCTAAATAAATTTAGAAATATGTTAATGGTTCCCACATACAAACTTGATCTAGACTTGGTAAAGATACTAGTTTGTACAAAGTTTGGTTTAAATCAAAAATTCCATTCGCCTATTATTGGATTTGTAAATATTAGGTACCTCACCACTTGTGGGTGAGGTACCTAAAGGAGTGGACCAATGGATCCCATCTTCGTACTTGACATAAGTATGGTAAAGATAATTGGTTGTACAAAGTTTCGTTCTAATCGGAAAGTCCGTGCATGATATTATAAAATTAATTATTTTCACAATTTTGACCATTTTGGGGGGTGGTACCAGAAGGTGTTGACCGATATTCCCCATATTCGAACTTGAACTAAGTTTGAAATAATTATTACGATGTTCAAACGTTGAATGAAATATGTTATCGTGCGCACCATCTGACTCGACTCCATATTGTCTGAAACGTATTGGGTCCAAAGAAACAATATTTGGATTAGACACATTTTTGCTGTAGTATAAGGCTGAGAGTATAATAAAATATATAAATATAAGTAAATCTGCTCCTCTAAATGTAGAACAATCAACAGCCAAGGGGCAAATATGCCAATTCGATGGCCAAAGATCCACCTCCACTTGTGAAATTCGGACTATAGGGGTCGTACTTGATCATTTCTGGAACTTCATTTGTAATATAAAACTATATTTTTACAACTACTTCGGGCCAACTACTCTGAGCCAGGAATCAAATTTTTTGCAAAAAGTCCATTACAGGTAGGGAGGAAAAAGTTATATATTTCAAATCTGAGGTCTTGAAGAATTATATTAGTGAAATTGTTATGAATGTGCGTCACATGAACGTCCCCTCATTATTCCATATTTTGTTCCCGATTGTCAACCGAATTGGCTATATTTCAAATTTTATTAAGATAAACGATAAACTAGTAAAAGTAAGTACTACTAAGAAATTGAATATTTAATATTTTCTTATGTTTGACCCACAATTTTGGATTCATTTCTTTAATTTTCAAAACCTGACTTAATCAGTGACCATAGGTCTACAAAACGTGTTTAGGAAAAATTTGTTTTGTTGAGCCTTTAAAAATGTTGTCCCCGCCTTCTTTAATTTTTTACTTTTTATCATGCAGATTCGTAACTATAGTTTATGTATTTCCGGACGTGGAATGAAAATTGTGTAATTTTACCCACAAAGGTCTAGGCCCATATGTGGCCCTTAATGTTAACCGATTGCGCTGTGCGACAAAATTATGTGAGGTAGAAAATTTTATTAAAAACATAGAAGGACAAATTCATTTTTTTCAAAATATTCAAAGACTATAAATGTATAGGCATTTCCACTTTTATCCGATGCATGTTCAGAAAACTTTATATATCTACGTACCCTTAAAAATTTTAATAGTCAAAAATTGTTGGGTTCTCAAGAATATATATTCCTTAGATTTCTAGGAATTACTTTATGTACCCAACCACAGTATCTGAACATTGCTATACTAGCCTTGGTGTTCGCATCACATCCCTCATTTAAGTAAATTCCGGTTTTGTTATTTTTCAAGGATAATAAACTAGGAATAATTTTTATCAGATAACTTTTATGTGGTGTAAAATGCTATTGTAAAAGAAATGGAGATATGGATTTTGTAACGGCAACCAAACAACCTTGTTCTTTTTTCAGGTTCCAGAATCAGTGCACCTCCCATAAGTACCATCATAAAACCCAACACTTAATTTCAATATTTCGCGGTCTTTAATGTAATGATGGTTATTTCAGCGATGAATAGAGGAAATAATAAAAAACGTAACACTTTAATGCGGCATAGAGATAAGACTAACGGCCGTGTAATATCACTTCTCTCAACGAAATGGTTCATTTGACCCTGAAGTGATGCGGCGAATGCACTTTGCTCAATGTTGCACTCTCACGGGATTATTGCACGATTCTCGTGGGTAATTAAAAATAGGGAACACAAAGGTGTTAAAATCACTAAGCGATGAGTTCAAAAACGCACGTCAACACGCGGTAATTCGCTTCAAGGACTCAAAGTGGAAAAAAGGATATGTACGTTGCTGCATTCGATTAATATGCACCTCAAGGCAAATTCGGCTAATAAAAATTAATGAGATATTGCAACAAACTATTTAGAGTCAATGTCAAAATAATTACAAACATTTATGGTTCGGAGGTCACAACAAACAATGAACTTTTGGTGGGTGTTGAAAGCAATCGAAGGAAAAATAGAAAACAAACAAAGAGGACACAACGAACAAAAGGAAATATGCAAAAAAAGGCAATGGAATGTGGAATCAAATTAGAAAAGTAAACAACGGAACGGAATAACTCGAAATGCACCTGAAAATATTCAACACCATGGGTGACGAAGTCAGACGACATAGAACAACAACAACATCGTGCGGATTTATGGAAAGCAATAAAATCTACGCAGTTCAACCTGTCCATATTTACTATTTTAATATATCGAAACCCTAGTGCCAGGCACATTTATGGCACTTGCCACAATCCAGCGAGGACAATGAAAGGACATTCAAATTTTCTGCTCGATGGGTGCTGGGCAAAACAATGCACAATTCGGTTGAGTTCCATATCCTGTCAGCAGGTTAGCGTGAATGGCAAAAATATTTCACGTTCAGAGAGCTAGCGTAATGCGCACTTGTGCACTTGCCATACTCACGTTCGTTCTACGATCCGAGATGGGCTGCATGGCTGACAACAACAACTAGCCAGCAAGCAACGTGCACAACAGGACAATTTTTCGCACACCAAAATGTACACGAACCAAATGAAATCCCTTTAACGCCAGGATTAAAATGACAAAGCAAAAAAAAAACGTCAAAGATGCAGAAGATGCGCACAAAAATTGTCATGCTGTCTGCAGGACAATAGAGTAATTTTATTGTTTGGGTGAACTGCTGTGATGCCGAACAATGCAACTCGGTGCAGGGAATCATTTGGCAAGGGCTACATTCCTGCACTTGTTGGTATGTTCGGATCATTTGACTTTGTGGGCCATGGCGCCTATCCTGTGGTGCACTTTTTGGTTGGATTTCAATCACCAACGACTAAGGCGATCGGGGCAAGTGTATTTCGCATTGGATTCCATTTTTTTCTATCGTCCTTTTTGTTCTGTTCAGTTCTCTAGAGCAGAACAAAATTTTAGGATCACTCTAATGGCATTTGGTATTCTTCGTGGACGTGCTGATTTTAGCTGTGCAATGCCAACAGCGTAAAGAATTTACATAATTTTTAAAACAAATAAAAAAGGATTTCGAAGTTTTTGAGAACAATACTTCCTTTTTGGATCTGCTGTGAATCCTATTGCAAATCTTTAGAGCTATAATATGGATTGTAAGGAAGAAGAGGAAGTTTTAAGATAAGTTCACAGTATGTTGCTATATGAAAATAGGATCCTTCTGGATCATCACACGTCCTCCAAGTGAGAAATATCGGAATTTATCTGACCTTTGCCATGATACCATGGGAGGGCTGATACAGAACATTCCAGATAAGAAAGAGGAAGTTGACTGTGGTGCATTCCAAAGCAATGGCTGTTAAAAAGGTTGACTTAAAAATATTTTTGTTCAAATTATATACAGTAAAATCGCACTATTGACTGCAGACTCCAATCCGAATTGCCAAATTTTCCGGATTATAGAGGTTAATGAATTGGTTTAAATTTTTGTTAATTTAGTGATGATAATGGGTACAATTTTCACTAAAATAGCTAACATTTTTATGGGACCTCTATACTAAATGCGTAGTACCAAAATACTACACCCATAAGGAAAACATGTGATGCTCATAATTCTAGTTCCATTCTATGCTACGATTTTAATAAAAACTAGTGAAAAACAAAATGAGTGGGAATATGGGGCATATTACAAATAAGTGAACCTGCGCAAACATATATTGTAAACTACTGACGACCAGAAACATTAAATTACTATCAAAAATATTCATATTAAATTCCTAATATTTTCACCATAGAGTATAGAAATTTAATAGAAATGAAGTCTTCCAACCTAAGAGGGAAATGTTATTTTGTCGAAACATCTGAGGAATATTGGCAATTGTAGAAAACGATTGTTGTAAGCCAAAATGCACACGAAATACATATTTCAAGAAAGGAAGGGAATCGGTTCAGATTTAGATATAGCTCCCAGATATATATTTGTCCGCTTTCACAACAGTTCATCCAAGTCGCAACATCAAACCGATTGAGAAAAAAAATTATGGGAACCCCCTCTCGATAATTTTTCAACATTTTGAATGGGCTGGTAAATCAATACAAATGCTTGTTAAGGTTTGTAACTTCGCACATATTTATTTGAAGATTTTAAAGGGAAGAAAAATAATTTACAAAAAAATTTTGTTGTTGTTTTTTGTAATTTTTTGAAAATTCCAACGGTGTTAGAAAGAGTACATGTCTGGCTCTCGTATGAACTAGGATTATTGACTTCGCTCTAAAATTAACAAAATGGCAAACCTTTAAAAAAATATTTTTGGAAAATCCCCGATTTTTGTCCAAAAACCAAATTAAAAAATAAGGAAGATCTTCACCGATTGGCTTTATCCTAGTTCATGCGATAGCTATACACTCACAGAGAAAAGTGTACAAATTTGAAATCGATTGGGTTATTAGTTTTTGAGTTATCGTGTCCGCCATTCGCAAAAGAGAAAAACGCGTTTAAAGTTTGAGAAGCCCTTTAGCCGTCACTTGATGCTGACACAATAAATCGGCTATATCTTCAAGAGTTCTTGAGATTTTCACTTGAAATTTTGTAAGGACATTCTTGAACTAGTGCAGATTCGAATTAAATCAAAAAAATTTTTTGATCCCAAGAATGGGGGGGTCCCCTTAAACATCGTACTGAATTAGGTACAGGTTGATGTATGTGAAGTTTTATTGAAATCGGTTCAGATTTAGATATATCTCCCTTATACACGTAAGTCTGTTTTTACACAATAGATTGGTTCTAGAAGAAGCCGTGACAAATAAATTTAAGTACATAAAATTTCAAATCGTGCTAAATAAAATAAAATCGTGTAAAAAAATTAAAAATATTCAATTTTCAAATCGGATACAACCCCAAAAAGCGTATCAAATCAAATATAAAAAGGGGGCGAATATAAATAATTTTTGGGAAGGATTTGTTACCAAATACGACTACAAAATACAAATTACTGTGAATTTGGTTGAAAAACTCCCCACAACACCGAACGAAAAAAATATTTTTAAATTTTAGTGGAGAGATTTGGTACCCAATAAGCACCGTATTGCAGCGAATTCAGCTGAGAAACTCGCACAAAATCACCAAAATACCGAAAATTGTGGGTACCGTTATACCCTACCCGCAAAATTTTACCTATATTTAAAAATTTTAGTGGAACGATGTTGTTACAGCGAATACGGTTGAAAATCGCCCTAAATAGACCGATATAGCCCATCCTCGAACTTGACCTGCAGACAAAACACAACTATATGCAAAATTTTTGCGATCTCAATTCGTTTAGAGGCTAGAGTGATTACAGCAGACAAGTGCGGATAGGCAGACATGTACAGTGATGATTATTTCGATGAGTTACAAATGAAAAAAAAACTGTGTGCATTCGTCACAAAGTGACGACACATAGCAGTGGGAAATGTATTGTAGTTGTCTGCTAATGCCTTGTTGACCACGAAGTCAGGCGCCAACGAAACGAACTTCTCATTGGAGTATCGCTGGTAACGTAAGAACTTTGAATTGTCACAAGAGACATTTGGGTTTGAAAGGTTAAAGAAGCAATAAATAGCTTCTGGGGAGAATATTCCAACAAAAAACTAAAGGGAACTGATGAGGATCAGTAGCGATATCCGAAACTATAGTCTTTCCTGCCTTACCCCTCGGTGGACAATTCCATACATTCCCCACTAATAAATAGTTATTTTTTTATAAAAACAACTGTGATTCAGCCTGACTATTTTGGAAAAACAAAATACAAATGGTATCCCAAATAACCCGCTAACACTACTGAAAAAAAACACTTAATATACCCTCCATACTATGGTGGAGGATACACTATTTTATATATTACGTTGAAAGAAATCAGTAATCAGCAGTTCGATATTTTTGAGTGAAGTAGGTGGATGAGCTGTGAAGTTATCTAAGACCATATTCACTCTCACCAAAATTTATAATTTATATCATTACGTTGGATGAAACAATCTAGCCAAGTAGGATTGGATGTAAAATGTAATTGGCAATCCGAGAAGCTGGTCGCTTTTGAGCCCTGTATTTTCAATCAAACTTCTAGAATAATTAACTATGAGTTGCTATCCAATGGTACGTCAAGGATGTTAATTGTAATTCTATGAGAATTTTGAGAATCATACTTCTTGGATTCATACAAATTTTATTTATCTTTATTATGAACTATTTAAAAGTAGCTAAGTTCGTTCGGGTTGACTTTTTTTTTGGCTACATCAAGGTGAAGTACATTTATATAGGGACTATGTCAAACATGAACATACATCAAACATCATCCGAAAATAATTTTTCACCGAGATCTTCAAAAATGTTTTATATTATTATAATACCGAAATCGATTGGGACATTTATATGGGGATGTTCTTTAAAAATTTTCTCCGAAAATATTGCCAGGGACCCTGAATGCCAAATTACAGTCACTTCGTCTGAAAATACGACTGAAACCTTCAAACTACTGGGTGGTATTGTCATATGGAAGCTATACCAACATGTCAACTAATTTACACCACTCGAAATATCAAACATCCTAGGAGAAATATCTTAAATAATGCGATCTTAATTGCGATATTAACTGGCTTACGGATGGATAGATAGAATCGATGTTTTCCCATAAGGAAAATGTTTCCCATAAGGAAAACATTAGGTGCTCATAATTCTAGTACCATTCTATGCTACGGTTTTAATAAAAACAAGTGAACAACAAAATGAGTGGGAATATGGGGCATATTACAAATAAGTGAACCTGCGCAAACATATATTGTAAACTACTGACGACCAGAAACATTAAATTACTATCAAAAATATTTATATTAAATTCCTAATATTTTCACCATAGAGTATAGAAATTTAATAGAAATGAAGTCTTCCAACCTAAGAGGGAAATGTTATTTTGTCGAAACATCTGAGGAATATTGGCAATTGTAGAAAACGATTGTTGTAAGCCAAAATGCACAAGAAATACATATTTCAAGAAAGGAAGGGAATCGGTTCAGATTTAGATATAGGTCCCAGATATATATTTGTCCACTTTCACAACAGTTCATCCAAGTCGCAACATCAGACCGATTGAGAAAAAAATTTAAGCGACCACCAATTTTTTATTCCAGAAACTTTTGCTACAAAGTGTCGAAATTTTTAAAAATTTCCAATAATTTTGATTAATAATATAAATATAAGGACCTTCTTTAGTAAAAACTAGGCCCAATGAGCCATATATGTTTTCGATAATACTGAATGTCAACCAATCCGTAGTAGAAATAGTGTATGTGATCGTGATTTTCGGCAATCCTTATAATATAGGGTATATGTTTTTTATAAAAGAGGTTTCGGATTTATTTGTGATCAAATCAATTATTCAACTCACCCTTTATGAGAATTTACCAGAAGGAGTGGAGCAATGGATGTAATCTTCGGACTTGATCTGGCCTTGGTAACGATAACAGCTTGTGCAAAGTTTGTTTCAAATCGGATATCCCATTCGCCTAATATTAGATTTAAAAACATTGAAAATTGGTACCAAAGGGACCCATCTTCAAACATGATCTAGGATGGGTAATGTTAAGAGGGTCGTACAAAGTTTGTTTCAAATCGGATGTTCTATTCGCCTAATATAGGATTTCGGTATATTGGCAATTTCGACCAATTGTGGGGAAGGTACCAGAAAGAGTGGACCAAGGTATGCCATCTTCGGACGTGAAATCGGTTACTCCCTTCGAGAGTTATATCGTGCGCACCAGCCAGACAAAAACGGATTTGATCCAAAGAAACATGGGATCTAAAACTAATACTTCGATGAGGCACATTTTTGCGGTATCAATGTGTATATTCCCTCATTAGCCATAGGATGGATAGGAATAATAGGAGTACCCTTATCAGTAGTTTGCCTTGAAACTTGGTAATTTATACAAGGAAGATGTATTAGTTATATATTCGATTGAAACTTATTTACTTGATTTATTCCGAATAACCTGTTAAAATTAAAATTCGGAAAGGATTGAATTAATACATTTTAATTTGTCGTGCCCGCAAATCGACAAAACACGGTTTCGAGAAAAACGCGTTTTAAGTTTGCGAAGCATTCTTACCGTCACTCGATGCTGACACTATAAATCGGATATATCTTCAATTTTCACTTGCAAATTTAATAAAAAAAATTTTGAGAAGTTGTAGGTTCATATTAAATAAAAATTTTTTTTTTTTTTTTTTTTGAAGCCGAGAATAACATTAAAGTTTTCTTTGAAAATTTATCCGATACTAGAGATTAAAACAGTGATGTAATCATAACATATATATTTTGATCAATGTCGAATCTGCCGATATCTTATAGAGTAATCATACGTTAAGGACTTTTTTGTACGATCAAATGGAATTGGTATTAATGTTTCTTTCATTTCAAGATTTTTATATATAAGATATGAATAATACTATATGAATAATAATAAGTATTAATAATATAATTAGTACTAGGTTCAAATATGATCATATATTACATCATAACTACTTAGATTTTTTTCAATTTAAAATTAATTAGGAGAATACTTTATACATTTTCCCAGGAATTTGTATTTAGCGTATTTTTAATTGTTCATCTCACAAAAAGTAGTTCAACTGAAACAATTCTGACTAAGTAACTCAGTAGCGGTGTCAATGATCTAATTAAACTATAATTCTTCAACTACTAGTTTTCAATAGACTTCAAAGAATCACACATTTGACGAACCATAAAAAAAGTTCATTGTTCGAGCGTAACGCCCTAGATTCAATTACGGTGGTCCACCACTTGAAGACAATTTGCCAAAAGCCGACGATGACGTAAAAAGCCACCCGCAATTTATATTTACAGTAGCTGAGGTCCATTAAATGGACATAAAAACTGGAGAAGATTCTGTGTGGTCAATGACTTTCGGCAAGGCAGGGAGAGGCTCCCACCAATGGTGTTGGCCATAACATGTGATGGACAAAGTAGTATCGGGTTAACACCCACTTTCGTCGGCAGAATAATAATAAAAAAAAACTTTTTTTATTATTATTGTTACAGTAATCAAAATAGGCAACAAAACACGAAGGGTAGTTGGAAAGAAATGTTCTAAACAAAAGATGATATTGCACCTCAGTGGGAGAGAATGCGCAATTGACACTTGTGCAAATCGAAATTGAAAACAAAGGAAAGAAAGATTTCTTTTCTTTGTATTTTTGGTATAACGGTAGATAAGGCTACCGGAGTTCAACAATGTCCAGAATATACAAAACTCATTAAATTTGGAACAATAAAATAGGAAAAATTGCAACAACAAGAAAAACAATGAGGACAATAGAATTCATTGGTCCAGAACTGATTTTCAACTTATGGTTCAGAAAAAAAGAACACATATCCAAAAATTTTTGAAGTACTTTGGTAAAAAGACAAAAGAATCCGGGCTGACGAATATCGAATTGTCGACGAGACAAGTGCAATTTTCAATTTCTATTCCTGAGAAAGGCGACGAAGGACACAACAATAACCTAATTTTTTGGCCAAGAAAACAAAAGACAGAACAATGAGCAAGGGCAGGCAACAGGTACAAGAAGCCTTCCGCATCATCATCATCACCATTTACAGTAGAGTGTGATTGCATGAAAGTTGTGTTAGATATGAAAATGGGAAATAAGGACGACGACGATGACAACAACAACAAGCGAAAACTATGTCCTTTCATCAGAATCCTATATCGCACAAGTGTTTGCATTACTATGCCATATTCGTATTTTGTTGTTATTGCAAGGATACTAGGTTCTTGTTGTTGCTTTGCTCCAAGAAAAACAAATCAAATAAAAATTAACTCGACTGGCTACTTGAAGACGAAATCTTGGAAAGATAAAAAACTAATCATTATTCTGGCACTTGTGCGATTTGTCGGAGACGAACATTTTCTTCCTTTCGTATTCCTTGTGTGTGAGTGTGATTGTGGTCATATCGCATTGGTACTTACTCTTCTTCTTCGTCGTCGCCTAATTTATCACTGGCCATACAATAGTCCTTTGTTGCTAGAATTCTGCCATCTAAAATGAAACGAAGAAAAAAAAAATGGGAATTTTTAATTAGCAGTTTTTGGCGACAAGAAATAAATCATTGATTTCTTAGAAAACGAAAGAAAAAGAAAAACAACAAAGTTTCATTGTTACAAGTGCAAAATCAGTGGCCACAGGATAACGGCAGGATGCCATAAACACAACACAAATATGAAACTCGTAAAGTATATTTTTATGTGATAGAAGGATATAAATGTGTGTAAAAGGATCTTACGGCTAGTCTAGTCGTTTGAAATTGTAATTAGTTATTGGGAACAATGATGTACAAGCAAGTGTTACGGACCAGATAACGGTATAAACTTATACCCAGCAATAAATCTTTTATAAATCTTGATTTTGGGGTTATTTCATTGAATGATATAACTGCACATTAGGTTAGAAATTACAAATTTTGTGGTTTAATGTTAGCACCTAATAAATCAAGGATTGTCTTATCGGATAATCAAATGACGCCTGCTTCCGGATTTCCATGGAAAGTCAGTACCTATTCCTTTCTTAATTAATTTTAGATATCCTTTTTGTACCACATGGTTAACGGTTGCAACCATCACGTTCCATTACGAAGGAAGAATGATTGGTGGCATAGAAATGTAAGGAATTGCAAATATGTTAGCAAGAAAAAATACTCAAAATGTTTCGCAGTGCAAAGTTGGACCAAAAACTTTAGTGTCGTGCTTTCATAGGTATATCCAATATAAAAATGGAATGTCATATTTCAAACCTTGGCAACCTTCTACTTTAGAAATATGACTTCTCAGATCGTATGTGGAAGATATCATTGTCATGTATACAGTTATAATTATATATATTTAATTTTGTACATTTCAAGACCTCTAAATATGCACCGGGGACCCACAAATTATATAGAGCCTAGGGATATATGGGCGACCTCAATATTTACAAATTTTGGAATTTTGGTACAGCAAATCTTTCTATCAAAAACAATGATCCACTTTTTACGTTAACCCCCATATAACGATAGCTACCAAATTTCGATTCTGGGGAAGTATATCCTATATCTAACAGAACCACCAATTTTTGTTATTTTCACTCAACCTGAGTAATTGCAGTTTCGAATTTCATTTTTTGATGGCAACAATTTACCATGACATTCTTCCCATATAAAACTCGATCTCATTGTGATTATTGTGGAAGAAAATTTGACCACTCTAACTTATATACTCTTACACCGACTCCTCATCCGCAGATTTTAGATTTATATAACCAGGGTCTCTGAATTGTTGGAGTTATATGGCCAAGTATGCTTTGAAATACCTCACCTCAAAAATTTTGCAGAAAACGTTGTAATGTTCCAAAAGTCCAATGATGGCTCCCATTGGTCCTTCTTCTAATACTCTCAAAATTTCAAAAATATCAATATTATAAATCCAATATTTTACCAAACCCTGCACATAAACGTATTTTTCTCAACTCCAAATCATGTCCAATGATGGGACCCATCTGTCCATTCCATCTGGTACCCTCACCCTACTCCACAAAGGGTCAACATTTTGAACATTTCTTATTCCAATTTCACACGAATGGAATGTCCGATTTTATACAAACTGTATACATCGTAGTATTTTTTCATACTTAAATAAAGTTTGACTATCGGAAATATAGCCCCACTTTTTCTGGTACCTCTCCCAACAACATTTTGAAAACGACATCCACATTTCATGCAAACTTTGCACATCGTAATATTTATAACAAGCCAACCGAAGTCCCTTTTGTGGTATTGTCAATAATAAGTAGCAACGGAACATAATATACCAATATAATTATTGTCGTCGGACCACGTCTTCTCGAGGAAAATATATGAGTCGTTTATTTCAAGTTCATTTTTTCTTCTATTGAGATATTTAAGAGTTTATGTTTGATTTGTTTCAAAAATATTGTTAAGTGGTATTAATCTTGCTTAAGGGAACCCCCCATGTCTGGCTCTCGTATGAACTAGGATTATTGACTTTGCTCTAAAATTAACAAAATGGTGGACCTTTGAAAAAATATTTTTGTAAAATCGCCGATTTTTTACCAAAACCCAAGTTAAAAAATAAAGAAGATCTTCACCGATTGGCGTTATCCTAGTTCATACGATAGCTATACACTCACAAAGAAACGTGTAAAAATTTGAAATCGATTGGGTTATTAGTTCTTGAGTTATCGTGCCCGCCATTCGCAAAAAAATGTTTAGAGAAAAACGCGTTTAAGGGAACCCCCCCCCCCCATTCTCGATTGTAATTTTTCAAGATTTTAAATGGGCTGGTAAATCAATACTAATGCTTGTGGAGGTTTGTAACATTGCACATATATAATTGAAGATTTAAAAGAGAAGAAAAATAATTTACAAAAAAATTTTGTTATTGTTTTGTTGTTGTTTTTTGTAATTAAAGAAAAGTCCTTATTTTTGATGGCGGGCATGATAACTCCTCACTGGAACATCGGAATCCGAAAATTCCAACGGTGTTAGAAAGAGTACATGTCTGGCTCTTGTGAACTAGGATTATAGACTTCGCTCTAAAATTAACAAAATGGTGGACCTTTGAAAAAATATTTTTTGAAAATCGCCGATTTTTTTACCAAAAACCAAGTTAAAAAATAAGGAAGATCTTCACCGATTGGCTTTATCCTAGTTCATACGAGAGCTATACACTCCCAGAGAAGCCTTGCAAAATTTGGAACCGATTGGATTATTAGTTTTTGAGTTATCGTGCCCGCCATTCGCAAAAAAATGTTTAGAGAAAAACTCGTTTAAAGTTTAAGAAGCCCTTCAGTCGTCACTTGATGTTGACACAATAAATCGGATATATCTTCAAGAGTTCTTGAGATTTTCACTTGAAATTTTGTAGGGACATTGTTTAATTAGTGTAGATTCGAATTATATCAACAACAATTTTGACCCCGAGAATGGGGGGTCCCCTTAAGAGAGCCCTTCAGCCGTCACTTGATGCTGCACAATAAATCGGCTATATCTTCACGAGTTCTTGAGATTTTCATTTGAAATTTTGTAGGCACATTCTATAATTAGTGTAGATTCGAATTATATCAACAACATTTTTGACCCCGAGAATGGGGGGGGGGGGTCCCCTTAAGGCTTCGTGCCCTTCAACATGTTAGGAAATAAAACGTTATGTGTTTTGTAAAATGTACTAGAAATCCAAGATGTACCAAAGTCTAAAATGGGCTTAAACCACTTTCAAAATAAACGGCTTGTATTTCATCATTGAAACAAAATTGTTTATTCGTTGGTCAAATGGGAAATAATATTAGGTGCACTTATTGCCATTGTAGTTCGTAATTGCAGATAGGAACTCTAGTACGATATTTTGGACCGCTGTATTAAAGTGAGTAGCTTACTCTGTACAATATAAAGAAATGTGTCTCCCGATTATTCACACAAGGTAGAAAATATTTGCGGTTTATTCAAACAATGTGATGACTACGCATAACCAAAATGTGAGACATTCAATGATACTGAAAAAGTTTTTAAATTCTAACATCGCATAGTGCAATGAATTTAAAAACACATATAATAGAAAGCAAGTTAAATAATGAATTTTACAGATTCAAAGACCGATGGGTAATATTTGGAAGGTTCTACTTTGAATGCAATAAATCTACATCTAGGTCGCTTCTCATTAAAAAAGTATTTTATGAGTAAACGGGAAGAAGAAAAGCACGAATATGGATCAATGATACAGAATATAACGCCATGTAATTTTTTTATTGAATTCATATTTGTCCATCATTATCCATGTAATCGAATTATTTTACAAACTACGCAAAATCAGATCGCGTACGTGTCCACACTTTGTTGGTGGCATGAACCTCACAACAACAACTCATCACTCAACAAGTAATGGAACCCAATCATAAGCTGCCGAACGATGGTTTTTGTCTTTGACAAAGTACGTGATATTTTGCATATTTCTTTGGCGAGCAGAGCAAACAAAGGCCCATCAAAATTCCGTAGAGATGGTGGTTTATTGTCGTAGCTGTCGTCGTCATCGCCGTCTTTTGCGTTGGCATGAGAACATCGAATTTTGTATTTCATTTTTAATGCAAGAATGTAATGTTTGTTGCGCCTGCGCAAAAAAAAAACAACTTCCTTTCGGTGTGGTAAAACACAATGTGCCCACACTTTCTTTTCAACACCACCATGGCCACTCCAAAAAAAAAATAATAATATGAGAGTAGACCTTTAGAAGAGCACGTCCTCTTTGTCGCTGTCGTCGTTGTTGTTGGTTGTTACAAATTTGCGTTTTACAACAAAACCGCAGTACATACATTAAAAAAGTAACTAAATTCGATTTTGAGGCTCATAAACCAGAAACAAAGGAGGAATAAACAACCACGAAGACACTGGAGGATATAAGCTTCAGTGAATTTTTCTTTTAAACTCAATTTAAATAGCTCAACATTTTGTTCTTCTTTAATGGTAAAGGAGTGGCAAGTGGATTACCATGGCGACACAGTGTAGCACTAAAAAAAGAAAGCAATTAAAATTTTTGGATTGGATTTTTGAATTTTTAAAGAATGGTTTCTCAAGGCCTATCTACAGGCGTGGATTTTTACTGAATGGTTTCTGAAGGCCTGACTACAGGCGAGGATTTTTAAAGAATTTTTTCAAGGCCTATCTTCAGGCGTGCATTTTTGAAGAATGTTTTTCCAAGGACTATAACAAGTTGTGGATTTTTAAAGAATATTTTTAAAGCATATCTAGAGGCGTGGATTTCTAAAGAATATTTTTCAAGGCCTATCCTACAAGCGTGGATTTCTAAAGAATAATTTTCAAGGCCTATCCTACAGGCGTCGATTTCTAAAGAATATTCTTCAAGGCCTATCCTACAGGCGTGGATTTCTAAAGAATTTTTTTCAAGGCCTATCCTACAGGCGTGGATTTTTAAGAAAATGTTTATGGCCTATTTATGGTGAAGGATTTTTAAAACGAATAATTTTCATTAATTTTAAATCTTTAAGTTCTAGAATACTGTGCTATTTATAACACCATTTGGTATGCAATAACAAGCAACAAAGTTCCCGGTCATATTGTGGTTTTTAATTACTTTCAAGAGCAGGAACAACGACGAAGTCCAGAAGAAGAAGAGAACAACAAAAACAAAAATGTATTGATTTCTTGCCAATGATGGTGGTCCGAGTGTTCTCATCAAATTAAAGGATTAAATTAATTTTAAAAGACAATCCCTTTATCCTAAAGCAAAAAACAACAAGAAGAACAACAACCAAAAAACAAGTCAAAGACTTTGAGCATAATCTTTATCTGGTGGCCGATCAAAGCTTAAGCCAAAGGTAGAAATCTGGCAAAATATGAATTCAGAAAATAAAAGTTTCAAATTTCCTAGTAAATCCATCCATGGGGAAGGATGTGGTAACGATCATTAAAATATTATTTACCAACAGAAACCAGAACCGAAACAAGGCAGCATTTAGCAGGAAAATATGTAGCACTGGCCATAACAACAAGGATAACAGCTTTGACGACCATCTGACACAGTTTTTGTTGGCACCAAAAATGAAAAAAAAAAACAATGAAGAAAGGAATATGCTCATAACTAAAATTTATTTGAAATTTAAATACAAGCCATGGTCAGGCCAAGAGAATGCGAGGTGCTTCAAACTATTGTTTGGTTGTATCCCCATAGCATTTTTATGGAAATGTTATGTTTAGGAAAAAGTAGTAAACACGAAATTTTCATAATTTGTCTCGTGCTACACAATTGCCAACAACCACCACCGCCGCCAACCTGCCAGCCAAACTATCCAAGCAGTTGGTGGCTTTTCTTACAAAAAGTAATGTCATCGCAGTAGTGACGGAATGCCGGGTGAAATGCTTCACTGAACTTCAACATTTTTGAGGGTTGCAGTTGAGAGACACCTTCTTCTTTCGCTGTGCGTGTGTGTGTTTGTTGTATATTTGGTGACTTTTCCCGTTGTTAGCCAGTTCTTGTAAGTCAGTTAGATAGTGGCAGAGACAAGGTAATAGCCAGTCTTAGACACAAAACAAAATACCGTATGTTCTTACATTCTGCTCAAAAAATGCGCCCTCTATGTCAGGTGCAAAGCCACCTCATGATCCACACGCACTCACATACACATACATACTCAGCCGGGCGCATATTTCGAATAGCATAATTAACAGCTTGTTTGTGGAAAAGCAAAGAAAAAAGAGGAAATAGAGAAGAAGAACATGGAAATAGGAAAAACGTATTTTATTTTTGAGGTTTAATATTAGGAAAAACCATTTTCTCCAGGACTATATACAGGCGTGAACTTTTAAATAATATTTTCTCCAGGACTATCTGCAGGCGTGGTGTTTTAAAGAGTAGTTTCTCCACGACCATCTACATGCGTGGATTTTTAAAGAATATTTTCTCCAGGGCTATCACCAGGCGTGGATTTTTAAAGAATATTTTCTCCAGGGCTATCACCAGGCGTGGATTTTTAAAGAATATTTTCTCCAGGGCTATCACCAGGCGTGGATTTTTAAAGAATTTTTTCTCCAGGGCTATCACCAGGCGTGGATTTTTAAAGAATTTTTTCTCCAGGGCTATCACCAGGCGTGGATTTTTGGATTTTTACATTACAATATATTTAATCGAAGTGTAGAATTATCCTGCCATGTAAATGTGTAACTCTTCATCCTACATTATATCATCCCCTGAAATAAGTGACAAATGTTGAGCCATACATTTGATAGTTGTCTGTTTTATTTCTCAATCTTTCCAATTGTGTTCAATAATAGAGTTTCCCTGCAAATCATCAACATAACAATAACCAATATCGGATATGAACAAGGACAAATTGCAGTTTCCTTTCCATTCAAGGAAAAGTGTTAACACAATAAGTAAATTTGCATAACAATAATAAATTTTGCTATGTCATCATATGAAAAACAAAATCAAACGCAAAATGAACAATTTCATCAACTTTATAAAAGAGTTCTAAAAAAATCACCGAACCTATTCAGGACACGTGCTACTCCAAAAATACTTAAAGGATTTATCTTGCAAATCGGAAATAGAACTCAGACAATAGTTTTTTTCTCTAAAGTGGCAAAACAAAACAACCTTTGAAGGTGTATATCAAAAATATGCTAAACACTTCCGCTATGAAGTAGAGAGGTGGCATTCACCTACTCTGTGTGTGTGTGTGCTCATCAGAGACAATTGCTCATCAATTGTGTTCATGCAAATTGTGGTCTCTATTGTTTCTTGATGGATTCGTATAGGTTACGGGGTGAGTGTTTATAGATATTCACAACTAATTGCTTAATATTTGGCGCTCTTTTTGTCGTTATACGTATTACAAGCAATAGGCCTTGAAAAATCATTCTTTAAATATCCACGCCTTTATATAGGCCTTGAAAAAACATTCTTAAAAAATCGTCTTGAAAAACATTCTTTAAAAATCGAACCCTTTAAAAATCCACGCCTGCAAATAGTCCTGGAGAAAATATTCTTTAAAAATCCATGCCTGTAGATAGTCCTGGAGAATATATTCTTTAAAAATCCACTCCTCTACATAGTCCTGGAGAAAATATTCTTTAAAAATCTACGCCTTCTATGGGTCCTGGAGAAAATATTCTTTAAAAATCTACGCCTTCTATGGGTCCTGGAGAAAATATTCTTTAAAAATCTACGCCTTCTATGGGTCCTGGAGAAAATATTCTTTAAAAATCTACGCCTTCTATGGGTCCTGGAGAAAATATTCTTTAAAAATCTACGCCTTCTATGGGTCCTGGAGAAAATATTCTTTAAAAATCTACGCCTTCTATGGGTCCTGGAGAAAATATTCTTTAAAAATCCACGCCTGTAGATAGTCGTGGAGAATATATTCTTTAAAATCCACGACTGTAGATAGTCCTGGAGAATTATTCTTTAAAAACCCATACCTGTAGATAGTCCTGGAGAAAATATTCTTTAAAAATCCACGCCTGTAAATAGTCCTGGAGAAAATATTCTTTAAAAATCCACGCCTGTTTATAGTCATTGAAAAAATTATTCTTTAAAAATCCAAGCCTGAAAAATAGGCCTCAAAATATTATTCTTTAAAAATCTACGCCTGTGGAAAGTCCTTGAAAACATATTCCTTGAACTATATATATTATTCGAGATTTTGCAAATGGAATGTCGAAATTGATATACAATGGATTATCACGGAAGTTATCAACGAAATTCGAAATAATTAAACAAATTACTTGGTGTTATTTTTTTGTTTTGTCATTACGGAAATTTGACTGGAATTTCTTTCCCCCTCCCCACCAAAAAAACATAACGAATGAAACTAAACACCAGCTAGAAATTACATCAGTTTAGGTTCGTTGCACATTTGGAAAATAACATTTAGTGTTCCTTCGTGTCGAACAGGAAGAAGAAAGTCTTGAAGAGGTGGAGTGAGTAGTGGTGGCAACAGCAGCAGCAGTTGTTGCTTCATCGCTTGGTTGATTTTCTTTTTCATTTTGTGGCCGAGCAATGGAGCAAATAGCACGCGCTACTCTAACTCGATTGCTCGAATGAATGAAACAAGTGTTTTTCCCCCTCAACACAGAGAATTTCCTTTTGTCGTCCCACCAGATGCCTTCATATGGCAGTTTAATTTGCTGCAGTTGTTGTCGTTGTTGTTGGCTGACTGACTGTCTTTTACGGTTTTCCGTTTTACGTTTGATTGCAACCCAACAAAATAAGGGAATAACATACGCCGCGTATTAATGAGTTCTATGACACAGGTGTATAAGAAAGACCAAAGATGGACGGACGGACGGAGGGTAAATGTCTTTTGGCTCTGTTACAAAACAATGTGTGGTGGAAATGAACTCGACTGTTGTTGTTGAAACCAACTAACCTGCCTAGCCCAATGCTAGTGACCTTTGCCACGATAGGAGAGGGAATTCCTTTGCTCAGCGCATTTCATATGTTAATACGAGGACGTAATTATACATACTTCACTTGAATTTACTTGAGAAGTTTGTTTACGTTTGATTCCCCGGCATTTCGTTGTTTGGGTTTTTTTTGTATTTTTTAAAGAAAATTATATTTAAAATATGCATATACAGTTTTTTGTGTGTTGTTGGTGGTGGTCACACCACCTTTAACTTTTACGTATAATTCAGCGATACCAAGAAAGTGGAATAGCCTTACGTGGCGGCGGCAGTGGTGGTGGTGAAAATGTCCCCCATGTTTATGTCTCGGTCACTGTTTGTCATTAGACCAGAACTGAAGAAAAGAAAATATGGGATCGTATAGTGTGGGTTATACGAACATTGGCATTTGTAGGCGACATACACTCAGAGAAAAGATGAAAAATATTATTTGGTAACGTAAAATCTGAAAATTGAATATTTTTTTATTATTATTTTTATACCCTACACAACTATGTTGTCAGGTTATTATAGCTTTGTTTAGCCCCAAGAGTTTGTAACGCCACAAAATACTGGTCCAAGACCCACCTTTAAGAATAC
Organism: Musca vetustissima; assembly: GCF_032173495.1. Classification (NCBI taxonomy): domain Eukaryota; kingdom Metazoa; phylum Arthropoda; class Insecta; order Diptera; family Muscidae; genus Musca; species Musca vetustissima. The sequence continues at coordinate 67,908 of NW_026873357.1, forward strand.
CGATCGTCATATCACGACTAGCTGAGTCGCTGTAGACTCAAAATTTCCAATATTCAGTACAGGCTCTCCACTATTTTGGATATACTGTCATCTTCTCGGGTATATGTTTTTAATATAAGTTAATATTCATTATTTTTTTAAAATAATGAATTTTTAAAATAGTTTTTTTTCAAATATTTTGTTTTAAACATAATTTGGAATATTTTTTTGTGTGTGTAAGGTTTAATTTTTTATTAGTGTAACTTTATTTAACATTAACCAAAAGTTAAATGTCATTTGTCCCCTAAATTTCCGAAAAAATATTAATTTGAAACTCTTTCTGTTCACCCTGCTTTTAAAATTGTTATCAGGTGTGGGTTACATTTATCACTGAATACGCCATATGGCACGGGTTCTGGCTTTGCGATAAGCTATAGTGGGAGTTTTTTTTTTTTTTTTTTTTTTTTTGCTATAAAATATTATGTGTGACATCTGCACATAATTTCAGTAGCAAACCAGGTTAAAATATCCATATTCATGTTGGTTGTTTGGTGTTGTTGTAAATAATTAGTATAAAGTTTAAGCTTCGTTGTTAATAACGCCAAAAATGTTAAATAGCTGCAACTGTACTTGGGAAAATTCACAATTTCTACATGGGAACAAAGAAAAATAAATATTATGAGTGCCGGATTAAATTTTTAAAGAAAATTTTACAAAAACTCTTCGTATAGATTCTTGAGCAATTTTATTACAGCTATAGAATGGTTTCATAGGTGTATCACAGCTGGGATTACCACAGCTATAACGCTATAAAATATTGCTATAAAATATTATGTGTGACATCTGCACATAATTTCAGTAGCAACCAGGTTAAAATATCCATATTCATGTTGTTTGGTTGTTGTTGTATATAATTAGTATAAAGTTTAAGCTTGGTTGTAAATAACCAAAAAAAAAAAAAAAACATGCTAAATAGCTGCAACTGTACTTGGGAAAATTCAAAATTTCTACATGGGAACAAAAAAATAAATAAATATTATGAGTGCCGGATTAAATTTTTAAAGAAAATTTTACAAAAACTCTTCGTATAGATTCTTGAGCAATTTTATTACAGCTATAGAATGGTTTCATAGGTGTATCACAGCTGGGATTACCACAGCTATAACGTAGATTTTTAAGAATATTTTCCAACTACTGCCACAGGTGTAAATGTAGATTATGGCTATTGACGTATATACACTTTGCCTGTCTGGCCGGCTGGTGCGCATGATAAATCTCAAAGGCAGTAACCGATTTCACACACATTTTGCTCATCGTGATTTCCAGATTTAGTTAAAGTTCGAAGAGGTAAAATATCTGTCAAGTCCTTCTGGTACATCCCCCGCAAAATGGTCAAAATTGTACAAAAAATTACTTTTATAATATCATGCGAACGGACTATTCAATTTGTACCAAACTTTGCACAACCAACCCACAATGTTGGACTCGTCGGCCCTCTTCTTCTGGTACTTCCCCCACAAAGGGTCATTATTTTATAAACTTGTAAATTTAGTTTGAAGCGAATTGAATAAGCGATTTGATCAACATTCAGATTATAACCGAAGACTTCTTCATCCATAGGCTTATGGTATGTATCTATCGGCAATACCGACTGACGCTTTTTACTTGTAGAGTTCCACAGTTGGTCCGAGACTTATACATTGATACCATCAGCTTAATTTTCTCACTATTTAATGTCAGATCGACTTTAACAGCTACGTTTTCAATTTTTTTTTCGAAAGTGGGAGTTACTTGATGAGGGCTTGATGATCTTGTGCCAGTTAAAGTTATCCTGTATAGCCGTATTAGTTTTGCAAAAGGCAGTCATGAATTTAAATACAGGATGGGTTTGTCGAATGTGTTTATAATCGACGAATAGGTGGAATGTTAGGATGCGGTTTTCGTGGGGTTTTTTTTAGGATTTTGCGAGTGTGAATATATGGTCTATGGTGGATTTGTCGGGTTTGAAGACGCTGGTCCAATAATATCTTTAGATTCTGCCGTGAAGAAAACCAAGTGGCCTTCTGTATATCAAGATTTTCGATATACACAAGGCCACGCAATTAGCATCACATGGTTGTCAAATATTTCTTCATGGAGACTGAATTTTTCGACATTTGGTCACAAACGATAACCCTGTGCGTAAACGATCGTAGTCAAAGAGCGGTGAAGCACCTGGGAAACGGTGGCCAAACGGCCAGGATGCATTTGGTGGGACTGGAAGGGGATTATTTATTATTAGTTGTTTCCATATAGCCAAACGCTAAATTCTGTTGTCAAAAACTGGACCGTTTGAAGATAGCAATTGACAACGCTAGGCCACGCACATCTAAAGTGACTCGTCAGAAACTTCGGGAGCTTGGTTGGGAAGTTTTATTTCATCGTACAGCCATGCAGTCCGGACTTGTCACCTATCGATTAAAATCTTTTTCTTGCATTGTACATTTTTTAATTATAAAAAATTGGTATCTAGGGAGTATTGTGAAAATTGTCTACTAGAGATTTTTGCAAATAGAGAGCAGGGCTTCTATGAGAGGGGCATTATGAAGTTACCTTTAAAATGGCAACAAATCATACAACATACTCGCCAAGGGGTTTTTCGTCCAAAGGAATAGACATACATCTTTTTGTCAACTGAATAAATGTTACACTTAGTTCCTTCATTTAAAATAAAAGGATTATTTCAAGTACTCCACATTAAAACGGCATTCCTTAAGGTTCTTGTAATTTTTTCTAATACAAAAAAGCCGGCTGTGTTATTGAACTATTAAAACAAATACATGAAAATACGTTACAACAATTTCCATGCTCGATATATGAAGAAAACATTTGTTTCATTTCGATCAAATTGTGGCGCGAGTTATAAGAAAAACAGTTGTTCTTCTTATTTCCCACTCTGTCCAAATTAGTTGTGACATCTTTAATGCCATTAGATCTACATTTGAAGACAATAGTCACCCTCCCCAATTAGTAGTTGAGGGTTTTTCCCCCCAAAAATGAAAACAACAGCAGTTGTTGTAAATTTTTTTAATGGTGTTACAATTTTCCCTAATCATAGAGGACTGATAAAACGGATGGATAGGTGTCTCAAGGAAGAGCAACACCAAAAAAAGAAAAAACAACAAACATTCGAATGAAAATTGTAACAAAAACAGCAGAATGACATTTCCACATCTTTGCCGAGCAAGGAAAACTCAAAAAGAAGAAAATTATCCAAGACATCGACGTCGTTGTCCTTACAGAAGGTAAACAGCAACACCTTGATATGCTGATGCTTTAATAGTAGATTAGTGGGACACGATCACTATTACTACAAAAACAACAACCACCACCACCGCACCACCTTTACGTGCAAGGAACCTTCATCCTCTCATTATCAACAGCAGCAACAACAACAACGAGGACAATAAAAATTACACATTCACACATGGTACAACAACTGCATTGAACCTACACCAACCTGGCTGGCTGGCTGGTTGGTCGGCTGACTGATAGTTTATTTTTTTATGATATTATTCAGTTATCCTGCATAATTACGGTGATGGCGGTGTGGTGGTGGTGGCGATGATGATGTTGATGGCACGAGCCTTTTTCTTTTCCGTTCCTTAACTTCCTTGATGTTGCTGCTTCCTTAAAGTTTTAGTTATTTTTTGTTGTTTCTTTAATAGTTTTCATTGACGTATAAGGAGTTGTTGTTGTTGTCCTGGAGGTTGTTGCACCTTGGTGTAATGACTTTGTGTTGTTGTTGTCCCTACTACTCCTCGGATCGCGTTGAATTGTTGTGGTGGCGGCACATATGTTGTTTTCACTTCGAGTTGTTGTTGTTCTTATTGCGTGTGTTTGTGTTTATTTTATTATCATTTTTTGAGCCTTAATGTTATTGTTTTCGTTGTTGTTGTTGCATTTTTCCCTATTACATAACGACGCACGCGCTATGAGCAAATGTTTAGTCTTTAGGGAGCAGTTTTTTACACCCGCTGTTCCTTTTTTCTTCTTCAGTTTTTTGCCTTCCTTGTGGATCACTTGATATGGCAACGAATTATCTGTCTATCATTGGAATATTCATTTTTATTGAGCATGTGTGTTGTCATTGAAGTGTAGTTGTTGTTGCAGTTTGGCTCAATTAAATAATTTTCCTCATAAATGTCTTTGCTCAACAAAATTGTATTTTCCGTAAAGTTTTTCTTCAGGAATTGGGGGTTAAAAATGCCAAAGAATAAAAAATAAAAATCAGCTGTCATTATAACTGAAAATTTGTATTAATGCTAGAGTACTGTAGCGTGATGAGTTACACTTTTTCGAAAATTAGAGAGTATATGGTATGAAAAAAAAACTTAAAAATATTTAAAAATGCGGAAGATACTTTCCTAGAGTGTATATACTATATAGTGTGTTAGAAAGTTTTATATTGGTTATTTTCTTATGCACCCATAAAAATAAAACAGCTTATATAAAATTTCAAAGCGATCAGTGCTACATTTTCGCTCTCTAGGGGCGAGCGAGTCAACGAGAGGTTGCAATAAACCGAAAACTTTATTTTTGTCAGCTTTTATATGAAAAACATCACATATTTTACACGGGTTCTGACCAAATACATAGAACGGCTGTTTAGATGTTGATCAGAGGGTCAAATTAAATTTTTATTTTATGACGTAAATATTGACCTCGAGAAATTCGGAAAATATGCCAATGTTAGAAAGTCGTGTTGGTGAACTATAATCTAAAGTCAAGAGGGTGGAAGTATCGCGAAATATTGCCCAGACTCAGAATATAAAACGATAGAAAGTAAGATTTTCTTGGAAGTTGTGTATGATATGGTCGGCCCCGTCCGACTATACTGCTCCTCTCACTGGTTTTTGGATTACATATGTCAAGACATGATTATGGACGACATATATCGAAAGAAAAATCTAAAACTATCAAATGTTTGGTCAACTAATGCGCATGTCAATATAGAGAAGGTGTGTACAGTTCCAAGTTGTGTATACAGTCAAAATTATGTAAATCGCTTCGTACTCGAATGGTAGCCTCAAAATTATTTTTATACCCTACACAACTATGTTGTCAGGGTATTATAGCTTTGTGCGGCCCCAAAAGTTTGTAACGCCGCGAAATATTGGTCCTCGACCCACCTTTAAGTATACCGATCGTCATATCTCGACTAGCTGAGTCGATCTAGACATGTGTGTCCGTCCGTCCGTCTGTCCATTATAATTTGTAAACACGATACAGGCCACAGTTATGGACCAATCTTCACGAAATTTTGCATTTAGGATGGGTTCTGGCCAATGAAGACCCCTATTGTTTTTGCGAAAGATCGGTTAATATTTAGGGGATGAAATGGACCAAATAATAAATTTTTGTCGGTTTTTCTTGTCGCTCCAGAGGCCGCAATAATGGCCCGAACATCGTGAAATTTTGCATGGAGAAGGGAAACGGGCCAAAGAATAAGCATGCCTGTTTTGATAAAGATCGGCCAATATTTAGCGGGTCAAATGGACCCGGACTTTTGTGTGAAAAATGACATAATTTGTATTCTATAGCGTATATATTTACCCCTGAATCACATAGACCCGAGAAGTTCATATTATATCCAAGAGGAGTGGTTGACCTTTAAATTAATACCAATTATATTGTTGTATGTGCTCGGATGTGGGAGTTACACCTAAATATTTACAGGTATCTCCGTATCCGTATATTATTTAGTAACCCATTATCACTCTAGAGCGCGGAACTATAGCGCTGATCGCTTTGAAATGTTCCATAAGGTCAAGGACAACGCCTATAATTTTCGGTGATGATCAAATAATAATTTTGGAATGAAGTGGACCGAAAACTTAATTTTTTGTGTTATTTTCGAGTCGATATATAGACCACAAATGAAAGCCGAACATCACAACACAACCCCCGGTGAAGGGAATCTGGACAATAGCTGTACTGAATACTCGTAATATTCGGAATATATGTCAGTGTGAGGAAGAGGTGCTGTTTACCTCTAATCGGGCAAGAGGATGCAAATATCACGATATATTGCCCAGACTCGGAATAAACATCCGCAGAAAATTTGAGTTCCGTGGTAGTTGTGTAGGGTATCGTATGGTCGGCCCCGTCCGACTATACTGCTCCGCTCACTGGTTTATTCTTGTAAAAATAAACCTAATGAGTAATTTCTGTGATTTTGTCGATATTCCATTTGCTTTTCTTGATATAACAATATTCATATAAAAATATTAATTTCGGTTTAAGCTTCGAAGTATACCCAACAAACAAAAATACATCCCTTATTCTGAATAATAGGGATTTTGATAAAGTTTCATAATTATTCAAATTTAGATAAGCTATGTCATAGTATTATACATATAATACATAAATGAACAATTTCATGCTATATTGATATCAAATACTGCTACGTAATGAAATATTTAATTTTTTACTACGTTCGACTCAAAAGCAAGGCCACCTCTCGCCAGACCAAACTCACACTCTACAAGACGCTCGTATGGATCTGAAGCATGGGTTTTTGGGTAATCAGATGAGGCAGCTCTTGGAGAGTTTGAGAGCAAAACTATGGGTCTATCTACATCGACAGTGAATACCTCCGTCGAATGAACCATGAGCTATACCATCTATTCTCGGCATCGACAAAGTCAGACGTATTGAGGTGCAGCGACTACATTGGCTAGGCCATGTTGTGAGAATGGGTGGAGATACCCCAGCTCAAAAAGGCATATAAAAGCGAACCAAGTAATGGCTCTCGCAGAAGGGGAGGTCCACGAATCCGATGGAAAGATCAATACATCTCGGAAAATGGTCTTTCAAATTGGATGAGATGCGTACAATACCGACGCGCTTGGCTTATGAAACAACCGTTCTGTCATAAGCCAGCTAAGTAAGTAACTATGTTCGATACCCCATTTTGATATTCAAAATAGGATTTCAAATTTTTAATAAGTGAACTTAGTTATACAAAACAAAACGAGTTCAAAAATAATTTGAAAATTTAAAAAAAAAAGAAATTACCACCATTTTCGATCCATCCGATTGAATTTATAATTGTTTTGCAGACTCGTTGTCAGCGTCCCCGAAACCCCGGTTTTTTGTATTTGTACAGATGTTTTTTTTTTTTAATATTTCCATTCCATTTCGTAAGTATTTCGTGTATAAAATTTTTCAATTTTCAATTCAATTTTTTTTTTTTCAATTTTTTAAAGTAGGACACATTCGGCCATATACAGATAGTGCAATATTATTTCCTTAAAATGTTTTGCCTTTGTATTTAAAAATAATCTTTTAATATCCAAACGTGCTTTTATTAACGAAAGCCCGATAGTCCGCCCCTAGAAAATGTAGCATTATAGACTTAAGTCAAACATTGAGTCACATATTAAAACGAAATATAACTCTTAGATGATCTGAATTCCAACTCGACTGATAGCAATGATAATTACCAGGTTATGGTGCCGAATGCCAAAGCTACCGAGGGTAGGGGCGAATTTTACTTTTTTACGAAACTGTAAAAATTTTTAACTAATAATAATTTATTATATATTTTTATAATTAAGTATCTGGCCGCAACAACCAGCCATAACGTTTTATATCTGTTGAATAAGTACTGAGATATAGAGCTCTAAAAAAGTGCGGATTGTACCCCAGTCTCCCCTAATGCTAATTATTTCAAAATACAGGCTCCGCAACATTGCTATCGAACGTTTTTGTTTTTCGTTTATCGAATACTTTTACTCCAATCACGGACTTAAGAGTGAAACAAATTTAAAATGTTTATAAATTTAGAAAATATCCCAAACTCCAACAAGACATAATTTAGGATCACGACCACAATGCGCAGGGTCTTAAATTGACTGTAAGGTTGAGAACAATTCAATTAACTATTATAAAATAAAAATGAAGTTCAATGGGAACTACTCCCAAAAGGAGGCGAATATTAATTTTATTTTTGAGAGTGAGATTTATTACCAAATAGAACTACAAAATACCAAAACCTAAAAATACCGCTGTGCACAACAAAGTTCCGAATTACAACTAATTTGGTTGAAAAACAAGCTTAAAACCCCCAAATTTTCGAATATCGGGGGGTGCTACCCGAAAAAATTGGTCTATAGTTATTAGTGGAGAGATTTTCTACCCAATAATAACTCAACATATAAACATGCAGCGAATTCGGTTCGATGAGTTACAAAGAAAAATAACTTAATATAACCTCCAAATTATGATAAATTATAACCAAATTGGAAGATTTGTCAAACTACAGTAATTTTGGTGACTATGTCAAAACATAGGCATAGTTTTGCAAATGATTTTTTTTCAATTTTCAATATCAATCATCGGGCTTTTAAAAATGAGCTGGAAAACTTCATGTGTTATCCGAAAAATATGACAAGATTTTTTATAACTTTAAATTGTAAAGACTTATATGTCTCTAAAATACCTATCGGGGATAAAACTATACAACTTCAACAAGCGTGCCTCATAACAAGCACACAAAGTTTACCATTTTTAAACTTTAAAAATCGTCTTTGAGTTTCATGACTCGTTCTCCTCTGTATAGAAACAGACTTGACCTCTCCCACTGGAAAATTTAGTCAAATAACAATTATTTTATGAAGGGTTACTTTCTGCCGGTGAACCTTAACAAAATAGGGGCAACTCACATTCGCCCTCTCAGACTTCATGGCATTCTAAACTAACATAACGAACCAGTGACAAACAAAAATACATACTTTTAAATAGTTTTACATACATAAGTATGTATAACTGATCGCGTAGATTGTTGTTAGGTTTTCCACATTACGAAGAGTTCCTTCATATGTTTCTCATATGCATAAGGCGTTGTCCATGATAATGGTTTGGCGGGCTATGTCACTCTCTGCTGTTGCTGCTGTCACCCCTAGTACGGTACGGTTCCGTTCGTTTTATTTAGTCCAAAATTTTACGCTTCAAGTGCCACGGCCACATATTTTACGACTTACATGCAATGGAATTCCGGCAGGCAGTATGAAGTAAGAAAGTATTAGCGTGCTTCTTCTTCCTCTCGTAAATCGTTGGCGGAGGTGGAATAGTTCTGCTACAGTTAGTGGTGACCCATTAGCATGGCATGGTTATACACTGAGAATTCTGGCGCGCATTCTTCTATCATTTGCACCCGCGGTGTAAAGCCATTGTCCCTATTATCCTTTTTTAAGGTTTCCTTATTGTTCACTTTATGGCATGTTTGCAATATGAATTTGAGTTGTAAGTCGTCTCTATGTGTGTGTGTTTTAGGCAAAGATGTCATATGTTGCAATAATTATATATGCAAGCGTGAGTGGACATAGGAGTACATATGTTTCATATCTGACAAACTCCCGCCCGCCTAGTAGGAGTTCTTTTGTGTAGATACACTAAAATGGTTAATTACTGTAAAAAGTTAGCGCCAGAATAATGGCAGACCTTTTTTGTTTTCCTTTTATATTTTTATAGCTGTGTGAAATCAGTTTGACAAAAAGCAGTTAGACATTTTACATAAGATTACAAAATTGTAGTATTGCTAAAAAAATATTCTTTAAAAAATCCACGTCTTAGATAGTCTTTGAAAAAATATTCTTTAAAAAATCCACGTCTTAGATAGTTTTTGAAAAAATATTCTTTAAAAAATCCACGTCTTAGATAGTCTTTGAAAAAATATTCTTTAAAAAATCCACGTCTTAGACAGTCTTTGAAAAAATATTCTTTAAAAAATCCACGTCTTAGATAGTCTTTGAAAAAAATATTCTTTAAAAAATCCACGCCTGCTCAAGATTTTCAAAGGGCGCCTTTAATATTGGTTAATGTTATTTTCGAAATAAGTTCCTTTAAGAAAATTCAAAATTGAATTCCCATACCTAAAAACTAAATCAATTCCCATTGAATTTTGAAACTGAAACATTCAGACAATTTCTTCATTTCTTTAAAAATAAAACAGAAAACCTCCAACCCTCACATAAGAATTTCCGACAAAAAATATCGAATTGATATCTATAATTATTTTATGCTGACATTATTAATTAAAGTGACATTTTCAATATTGCGTGGAAAACCCGACTACAAAGAAAATTACATGTTTGTATTGAAGTTACAAGATGGTGGTTGTGGCTACTACTACCTTCATGGCTCCCTGACTTCTCTTGCGCACCACAAATCTTTTCTTTCCCTTCGCGATAACATTAAGAAATTTTAGCAACCGTATGTTATAATTAAATCAAATGTGTGTGCGTGTACGTGATCGGCGTTACTCTTCTTACTTAAATTACAATTCACAGATTTTCGCCAAATTTTCTTGGGAAAACAAATAAAGAGGAAAGTGCAATTCTTCCATTAGGGGTTGGATTTTTGTTTTCTTTTAAAATTACCGTCTTAGTTATTTTTCGTTTCGAAAAATATTTTTAATTTTCTTCTACTGCTGGTTATAATTTTAGAACCTGCATAAAAATATTCCTAAATATCCTGCCGCCTGCAGTATCCTGCTACAAAGTTATGTGTGAGTGCTACGGCCCTTTGAACTCCCCCATTTTTTGTGTCAAATAGCAAAAGAACTCTCAAGACTGTGGTAACACTTCCTCCTTATATTATCGTAACAAATATCAGTAGAAAGAAAAAATTCTAAAGTCAAAAAGGTATTGGTTTGCCTTTCGAAGAGTGTGAACTCGAAGGATATCCAACCGCCCGTATATCTTAGTTTCTTCACACTTATAATTTGATTTCTTCGCCAGTCAATCTTTAAGAAATGGGGTTTTTTAATTAAAGGGAATTTCCAAAGCAACCAGTAGCTGTTGATCAGAGTGAGGAGTATTGGCAACAGTTGGTGTGAAATCACTAACCGACCACCAGGATACAGGATATTTAGAATTCGGTTTTAATTGAATTTATGGAACCCCTAGTTTCGGTAATGATTTTATTAATTTTTATTTAATTATAAATCGAATCAAATGCTTTGATTCATATGTGGTAGCCTAACTATAGAAAAATTTAAAAATTCCATAGAAGACCTGTATATGGTCTTCCGTCTCTGGGAGATCGGAGTAAGGTCTTCTGTCTATGTTAAATAGGTATAAGGTCATCTGTATATTGGAGTCCTGTATAAGGTCTTCTGTGTGTAGAAGTCCTGTATAAGCTCTTCTGTCTGCAGAATACCTGTATAAGGTCTTCTGTGTATAGAAGACTTGTATAAGGTCTTCTGTTTATAGAAGACCTGTATAAGGGCGTCTGTTTATAGAAGACATGTATAAGGACTTCTGACTATGGAAGTCCAGCCTAACATCATCTTAAGTTCTTCTTTCTATAAAATACCTGTTTAACTTCTTCTGTGTAAAGAAGACATGTATAAAGTCTTCTGTCTATGGAAGACCTGTATAAGGTCTTCTGTCTATAGAAGAGCTGTATAAGCTCTTCTGTCTATAGATGAGTTGTACAGGGTCTTCTATCTATAGTAGAGCTGTGTAAGGCCTTCTGTGTATAGAAGACTTTTGTAAGATCTTTGTCTATAGAAGTCCGGTATAAGGTCATCTCTCTATAGGAATCCTGTATAAGGTATTTTGTCGATAGAATACCTGTATAAGGTCTTCTGTCTATAGAAGGCCTTTATAAGGTCTTCTGTCTATAGAAGACCTGTATAAGGCCTTCTGTCTATAGAAGACCTGTATAAGGTCTTCTGTCTATAGAAGACCTGTATAAGGTCTTCTGTCTATAGGAGATAGTCTTTGAAAAAATATTCTTCAAAAAATCCACGCCTTAGACATAAGACCTGTATACGGTCTTATATCTATCGAAGACCTGTATAAGGTCTTCTGTCTATAGAAGACCTGTAAAATCTTCTGTCTATAGAAGACCTATAAAATCTTCTTTATATAGAAAACATGTATAAGGCCTTCTGTCTATAGAAAAGTTGTATAAGGTCGTCTGTGTATTGAAGAGCTGTAAAGTTCTTCTGTCTATAGCAGACCTGTGTAAAGTATTCTAAGTCGGGCATAAGGTCACATATCTATTGGAGACCTCTATAAGGTATTCTGTTATAGAAACTGTAAAGATTCTTCTATAGAAGTCCTGTATAAGGTATTCTGTCTATAGAAGACCTGTATAAGCAATTCTGTCTTTAGAAGACCTTTATAAGGCCTTATTTTTATATAAGTCCAGTATAAGGTTGCCTGTCTATAGAAGACCTGTATAAGGTCTTTTGTCTATAGACCTGTAGGCAATCTGTATAGGAGACCTGTATAAGATCTTCTGTCAATAGAAGACCTATATAAGGTCTTATTCTTAATTCTGCCTTTAGGAGGCTTTTACAGGTCTTCTCTATACATGTAAAGAAAATATAGGTATTCCTATAGAAAACATAAGGTATTATATAGGACTTGCAAATGGTATTTTGACCTGTATAAGGCCTTCTGCCAGTGGAAGAAATGTATAAAGTTTAAGGATACCTATATTGTGTGTAGAAGACCTCCCGAAGTCCTAATATCTACATAAAACCCTTACTATAAAAACATCTACCACAAAAATCCTATTCAAGGTATTCTATACGGGCCATGCAGGAGGTCATTTATTAAAAAAAGTGCCCTCTAATATTTATGATCAATAATTTTCCAGGAAAACACATGTAACCCATTTTCCCAATCCCGAAACTCTAAGGTTCCCACGAAAATAGAATGGACATATGTATTTGGAACGTGACTTAAAATAAGTAACTCTCATTTAAGGCATAACTAAATGGTTGAGGATTTTCATCAGTAGCTTCACCACGAGATTTTCATTCCGCAACAATGGAAAGTGTAACAGGAAAAAAAAATGATGAACCGGGCCTCCTGTAGGGTAACATACGAGACTACAAAAATTATTCACTAAACACAGCAACAATGCTAATTGGTGACTAATAACATATTGAAGATTCCAGCAATAACAGCGAAACTGAAAAACATGTGTGCTTTGCAAGGGGCCTAGTATCACAGATATCGCAGAGTGCGAGAGGGACGTTGGAAAACCCAAAAAGAATTCTTGTTGTCCCAATGTCATTGCTGCTTGAAAACTATAATTTGTTGCTAATTTCCGATTTGTTTTTATTTGAACAAAACACTTAAAATATTATTTTGTTTTTTTTTTTTTCTATTCTATGGCTTGTAGCAAACCACTTGACTTGACTCTGGGCCTGTGAGCGAGCATAAATGATTTGTCCTCAATTTTGTTTGGGTTACATTTTTGTTGGAATTTTTTTGGTTTTTGTTTTTATTTTTTCATAATCACAACATATGGCGCCAACGAAAACCAAGACCCCATGTGTAGGCGTAGCGTTTATATCGCTTGGACAGAATAACTGCTGAGCTCCCTTAGTGTGATTTGTAATTTTTGTTGTTGTGTTTCTGGGACCCTTTCTAAGAACCATTAGAATTTTTATTTTATTTTATAATTTTTACGAACTAAAATTGACCTAAATTCTTATCATCAATCTTGTGTGTGGGGCCGTGATCATTGGAGAATTGCAAAAACGAAAAAACCCAAAGATTGCAAATAGAAGAACGAAGTTCACAATAATGAGCCATAATTTTAATTGGAACATAACAATAAAACCAGACGTTAGTTATGATGATCTTTATTGAGATTTAATGCTTGGAAATATTAATTTATTTAATAGGCGACTTTAAAATGATTTGTAGAAGTCGGGAGAGTCACAACGAAGGCTAGACAGACGACTGAAGCTATTGGGAGAATTTGAGTTTGATAATTACTACAACAACAACATAATATACCAAATAAATATCTGAATTCTTTCCAGAAGTTGTTCTATAGATTAATAGCTTAATGTTTTGGCATAACCCAGATATAAAGGTCTCGAAGACCTGTTTAAGAGATTATATCATGTATATCCTATTTTATATACAACAAAGCAAAGTTTTCTAAATATAGAAGATCATTACAATGGCTTTTATCGATACAGACATGTATAACGTCTTCTTTCTCTCTATAGATGACTTGTATCAGGTCTTCTGTCTGTAGGAGGCCATAAGTCAATGTAAGGTCTTCTGTCGGTAGAAAGTCGAGAAGATCTGTATGAGGTATTCTGCTCATAGAAGAGCCGTATAATGCATTCATTAACAGAAGACATGTAAAAGGTCTTTTTTCAACAGAAGAAGAGTTTCTGCCTATAGAAGCCGTCTTCTGTCTTTAGAAAACCTACTTTAAAAATCTGTATAAAGTCTTCTGCTTATAGAAGGTACGTATTCTATCTGTAGGAGACCTGTACAAGATCTTCTGTCTGTGGAAGTCCTGTGTAAGGTATTCTGTCCCCTGAATAAGGTATTGAGTCTGTAAAAGACTTGTACAAGATATTCGTCTGTATACGATCTTCTGCTTATAGAAGCCCCGTTTTCGGTCCGTAGAAGATCTGTACAAGGTATTCTGTCTGTTAAAGACCTGTATAGCATTCTATCTGCAGAAGATCTGGTCCAAATAAACAATATTTCGATGTGCACATTTTTGCCGTAGGCTGAGGTTATAAAAACGTGTATATAATATGAAGAAAGTGTAATGTGATTGACCCCGAAAAAAAAAAACAAAATATCATACAAAAATCGTTGATATATATATATATATTAGTTTGGGGGAAGAAATCATTAGCCCGGTCGTCGATAAAACCGGAGAAATGATCGGAGTTGACCGGCATGTTAGCATCGCCCAGGAGCTAAAAATCGACCATGAATCTGTTTTAAACCATTTTCACTAAGCCACACCAATTAACGGAAAAAAAATAGAATTGATCGAATTTCCATCTGCGAAGCCTTAGCCAAACGGAACAAGATTCACCCATTTCTTAAACGGATGTTGACTGGAGATGGGAAATGGAGCATATACGATATCCCTGTGCGAAAACGATTGTGGTCATAGAGCGGTGAAGCACATCTTACGGTGGCCAAACCAGACCTAACGGCCAGGAAGGTTCTGCTACGCATTTGGTAGACTTACTGGAAGGGGATTATTTATTATGAGTTGCTTCCATACGGCCAAATGCTAAATTCGTATCTCTACTGTTTACAACTGGACCGTTTGAAGATAGCAATTGCCCAGAAACGGCCAGAATTGGCCAACAGGAGAGGTATCGTGTTCCACCAAGACACATCTACAGTGACACGCCAGAAACTTCGGGTGCTTGGTTGGAAAGTTTTAATGCATCCGCCATACAGTCCGGACTTGGCACCAAGCGATAATCATATTTCCTTGCATATCAAAATGTCTTTAATGATAAAAAATTGGTATCTAGGAAGGATTGACAAAATCGACTACTATATATTTTTTTGCAAATATAGAGCAGCACTTCTATGAGACATTGTGAACAATACGTTCATATAAAAATAATGGATTTTTCCCCCCCAACCTAATATATACCTACTATATATATCCCCCTGAATCATTTGAATGTATTTCCAGTATTTATTTGTACACTGATATACAAATTAAATATGCATATTGAATTAAAAAAAAAATAAATAAATGTGAATCGAATCAATCACATGCAGCTGGTATTTTGGTGACAACAAATTCAAATCACTGCGCAACTATGTTATTTCATTTCAATTTACATTTCTGCGCATCGAGCCAAAAATTGTAAATTCAAATCTTAATCTTGTAAATAAACAAACGAATAATCTTCAATTAACATCAACATCGTCGTATTGCAAATCTTCTTCAATATCTCAGGTAAAAAAAAAATAAAAACCCGAAATACCGAAGAAAATTTGCAAGATCTCAAATCTCACGTGTTTGATTGATTTCGTCTTCTCACAGTGATTTATGATGTGTTTCGCTTCGTACCTTCCTTTATTTCATTTTCTTCAAATCAATTTTAGAGCGATTACGAGTATTTTGACTGTGGCATTTCACAGAAATCGTTGAAGAAAATTGCAATTTGCAATTGCAAATGAATGTGGATGTGGCAATGGATGATGAATAATGGAGTGGAGTGGAAGGAAATGGAGAGGAGGTAAATAAAAAAATATACATACAAAAACAAAAATTAATCCCTCATTTCGTCCCCTTCGGAATTTATTCACATAAGGAATACACCGTTCAGTTTTCATACATCTTCTCATCCTTAGATTGTTTTTCTTGGATGCAATGTGAGGAGTGTTGAGGTGAGATGAGATCTCAAATTATGTGTTGCGATGTGAATTCCAAGATCATTTGCAAATAAAATGCACGGGGAAGGTACCAACAAAATCACCACTACCATACAATGGGCATGAATGGAGGGCTGCCATCAAGTAGTGTGTTATCATTGGCGCCAAAAAACATTGTACATGACGAATTGCTTGCCAAAATCAAATTCAGCGGAGTTAAAGCCACAAAAACTACAACGTTTGTGACATACGTTTTCGACGTATACATTAAGCAAAATTGAGGAAATAAATATATATGAAGAAATTATTGGAAATGGATTCGTTAAATTTGGCTGGAACTCACGATTGGTTGTACTAGAGAATGGGAATTTTCGGAAATTTGTACTAGAATGGTCCGAAACGTACTAAAGATGGTACTATTTGGGGGAACGGATTGGCCTAGAACTCTGAAATTTGAATTAATTTCCAGAGATGGTGTGAATGCTCAAAAGGGTTTCCCAAAAAGTACTGAAAGTACTAAATGGTATTAAATTTAGTAAATTTTATATAGAATGTACGAAATGTTTTTTTATGCATGGCTTCAAAAACGTACTTAAAAACTACAGCGAAAGCGTTTCATAAGATGTTTGAAAGTATTTTCACAAAGTAGGGAAAGTACTAAAGGAACTAAATTTACTATAGTTGGTAATGAATGGACGAATTACTATTGAGGTGTAGCTCCGAAATGTACTAAAAGATACTAAATATGGTAATATTTAGGGGAACGGAAAAGTTTGAGTTATGAAAATCAAATCTAGTAAAGGATTTCTAAAAAAGTTACAGAAAGTTCTGAATTTAGAACAGTTACTATTGAATAGATGGAAAAGGTTCAAAATAGCGCCAAATTTGATGTATGTCGATCGATTAGAGCTTCAAAATTTAACTTTTTATAACTACGCAGGGTTGAGTTAAGAAGGTGGTTTTCATAAATCACTATAAACAGGAAATCAGGCGATTTTGAAAATGCAAACAATAAGTGTACAAAATCTGCTCTAATTCTAGAATGTCCCTACAAAATTTCAAGTGAACATCTCAAGAACTTTTGAAGATATAACCGATTTATTGTGTCAGCATCAAGTGACGGCAAGAGTGACTCTCAAACTTTAAGCCCATTGTTCTCGAAGCAGTGTTTTACGAATGGCGGGCACGATAACTCAAAAACTAATAACCCAATCGGTTCCAAATTTTGACACGATTCTCTGGGAGTGTATAGCTCTCGTATGAACAAGTATAAAGCCAATCGGTGAAGATCTTCCTTAATTTTTAACTTAGTTTGTGGTCAAAAATATGCGATTTTCCAAAAAAAAAAAGTTCAAACTGTTCAAAATTAAGGAATTTTCTTTGATCATAAAAAACAACAACAAAACAACAACAACAAATTTTGTAAATTATTTTTCTTCCATTTTAAATTTTCAAATATATATTCGCAAAGTTACAAATCTTTACAAGCAAATCTTAAAAATAAAAAATTGAGAATGCGGGGGGTTCCCTCAATCGGAGAAATGATCGAAGTTGACCGACATATTAGCAGTCGTAACAGGAGCTAAAAATCGACCATAAAACTGTTTTAAACTATTTCAACAAAGCTGGATTCAAAAAGAAGCTCGATGTTTGGGTGTCACACCAATTAACAGAAAAAAATAGGATGGAGCGAATTTCCATCTGCGAAGCCTTGGCCAAACGGAATGAGATAGGCCCATTTCTTAAACGGATCATGACTGGAGATGATAAACGTATCAAATACGATAACCCTGTGCGAAAACGATCGTGGTAAAAGAGCGGTGAAGCACCTCAAACGGTGGCCAAATCAGGCCACGAAGGTTCTGCTATGCCTTTGGGACTGGAAGGGGATTATTTATTATGAGTCGCTTCCATATGGCCAAACGCTAAATTCTGATATTATCTATTGTCAACAACTGGATCGTTTGAAGATTGCAATTGACCAGAAACGGCCAGAATTGGCCAACAGGAGAGGTGTCGTGTTCCACCAGCACAACGCTAGGCCAGTTTTTTTTACTAGAGTTTTTTTGCCAATAGGCATTTTGAAGTTGCCTTTAAAATGTCAGCAAATCATACAACAAAACGGTGCATATCGGAATGTCCGATTTGGGCCAAAGTCCTGTATCCTTTATGTATGTTCATATATTAATGATGGACTTCTTTTTCCCCAACCTAATATGTTCTCTGTCCAGAATTTTGCGACCGTTTATAAACTTAAGAGTTATTGTCTAAAATAAAAAATAGTCGTTGAAAATGTCCTTAAAACATTAAGAAAAGAAAATAAACGGACCCATATTAAATTTTTACGTTTTTCTTGCTGAATCGTAATCAGCGTCTTCGAAACCCATATATTTTATATTTTTTTAATTTATTTCATCAACCCACTGCTCTAATTATGGCAAAAAATTGGATCTCTGGCCCATAACGCTGTATAGAAATCAAATGTTTTCATATTTTCTTTCTGCATTCTGACTTCAATAAAGCAACAGACTTGAATTTTCATAGCGGATTTATTCTAATTCAATACGATCACCCAGACCTTGAGCTCCATTTTGTCGCATAGTGTCATATAAATTTACTACCGAATTTCGGAATCACTAATTTTTTGGTCGTAATAGACAGTAGACAGATAATAACAAGTTTAGTGCAAAAATTTTATTTTGCCGTGCCAATGAGAAATGCCTTCCCCATTCTGGCAAATCAACCAAATCGATGAAGTTAACGTGGTTCTCAAGAATTAGGTATCGCCCAGACCACTTTATTTTCAATTTTTGAGTTAACATATAGGTCCTGCTCTTTATGGTGTTAGGTTCTAGGTTTGTAAGGTTCTCGGTTTCTCTCTTACATGATAACATTGACTTTAGAATTAAAGTCGATAGATATTTCGAAGCGACGTCCGTTGTCTGTTGTTGTCAGTTCGCAAGTCCACATTAGAAAATGCTTCAAAAATGACAGCTAACGTAATACCGGGTACTACAAAATTCTAAATCGATGCACCCAAAAAACCTCTCCCAAAACGCTTTCTAGTACTTCCTCAAAAGGATAATCGTGAATTTTTGAACGCAGGTTTTGGGAAAGTCTAGTATTTTTTATACAATTTTGTGACATTTTTGACATAACTACATTTCAATCACTCCCATAAAAATCATGTTGTATGCCATCTCCAAAAATCAAGGTGAATGCAAAAATAAAGTAAAAAATCATTAAAATAATAGGTCGTACAACAGCAAATTTGTATCTCATTGCAAGGATATTTGCTCAGGTTGTTGTTATTGTCTTATGGTGGTAATGCAGCAGAGCATTTTTTCTCCAAGTCGTCCTCATCAAATGTGAACGTTTCCAAATCAAAGAACAATTTGCATTTTTATAATGAAAACCATAGCAATTGTTGTTGTTGATGCTGGCAATGCAAGTGGTGCTAAGCAGTTATGTGCGAGCCTTCCCAAAGGTTACACGGTTAAGGTTCTGCCACCAGGGTTTTGTGTTGTTACTTTCTGCTCCCATTTCTGCAATTTGTTGCTTGAGACGATGTTCGTTATCATTTGTTATGTGACGAGAGTTGTTTTATTTATTTTGGTCTTTTTTAAATTTGTTTTTGCAATTCCATTCCATTATTTTTTGAATTCAATCAACTTTGAAGAAGATTTCAAGAATTATTGTTTTTTTAGGGGTACCCATAAATGTGGTTATCCCTGAACTTTTTGTCTCGTGCTAAACACAAAAAAAAAACAAGAAGTATTATTCTAAGGTAGCTAGCAGCTCGTTCCCTAGTCAGTAGCATTTGTCTGGTGGTATTGGTGGGTCCCTACTGCGCCTTGTGCAAAGAAACTCACTGTTCTTCTTGCCTTGATTTAATTCTTGGCAACGCACACGGGAACATTTCTTGCAAATTTCTTATAATTCGCATTGAGGGTACACGGTGTACCCTCTCTTGCTCATATTCCTTGTGTCTGTCCTCCAATCCATCCCTTTGATGGTGTGATTTATGCTGTGCTGTGCCGCGTTAGGTTAATTTGGCACAGCTGTGCTCCTTGGTTCGTGGTGTTTTGCGCTATTTTTTTTTCGATTTCTTCCAGTTTCCACGTTCTCCTTTAATTATAGGTTCATGTGACGTCGTCGTCATTGTACTCCTGTTACGCGATCATATGTTCGATGTGTTGTGTTGGTGTTAGTGTTAGTGTACGCGGCGAGTGTTTCTTTGCATGCAGGGTTATTAAAAAAAACTACTCCCTTTACCGTTTCCATTTTGCACATTGTTTGCCAAAAATTTTATTCCGATCCTGTAGAAAGCCCAAAGGGAAAAAATATTACCCTAGGTCATGGATTTTGGATTTTTTTGCAATGTGATGTGTGCGCGCCTCTTTTAAACGAATGTAGCCAGGAGATCCTTTTGGGGAATGTGAAATATTTAAGGAATGTTTTGATGGTGATAATGGAAAGGATATAAAATGTGTGTCGGGATTATTGTGCAATGAAATAAATAAGAAATTATTAAAATGTGAGAGAATATAGACTAGGGGACATTAAAAGGGAATGACTAACAATTTTTTCTTATATATTTATTTGTGTTTTTTTTTCAAATTCATTAGATAAAAAGTGTTTGGAATTGCTCATGGCCCTTTGGGCTAGGTTCTCGTTAATAAAATAAATTGAATTGAATTTGTAAAAATTAAGGACTTGTATGTGTATTCCGAAGCCCTCGGAATTATACCTTCAAAATGATTTTATGTTTTCTTCAATTGTGTATTGATTTTTCCTGCTATTGAACCTGAACTAGAAATTCGCCCAGACGAAACGGCTGAAGCTAGTAGCTTAAAATTTTAAGCGTGGGTTGTTCTTTGTATGTAGGTGCGAAATGGGCTTTTGGAAATTCGAACTAGAATGATACGAAAAGTACTAAAATATACTAAATATGGTACCATTTGTATTAGGCAAACGGAATTTAGAATGTTAGTCACTGATAGAAAATGACCTATAAGTGTACGAATAGTACTGAACTTTACTAAATTTAGTTTCAAATGTACATGTAGAACATATATAGCTAGAATCTGGAAATTTTATATGGAATACAGGTTGGGAAGTGGTGTTGATATATGCAAATGGATTTAGAAATTCGTACTTATGTGTATGAAAAGTACTAAATGGGTAGACCTCACATGACCCCCTTTATACCCTTCACCACACTGTGGTACAGGGTATGATGTCTTTGTGCATATGTTTGTAACAGGCAAAAGGAAACGAGATAGACACATGATTCCTTTTGAGAATATGCGTTGAATCACTTTTAAGTCGATTTATGTATGTCCGTCCGTCTGTCTGTCTGTCCATGTTAAATTGTGAACAATGTACAGGTCGCAATGTATGATCCGAATTGAATGAAAATTGGCACAGGTCACTTATTTGGCACAAGGACGAACCCTATTGAAATTGGTTTAGCTCCCAAATACCCTACATATCTTTCGATTTGCACGAAATTTGGCATAGCGTAATGAATTAGGTCTAGAATGATGAGTGTTAAGTTTCCTGTAAAACGGTCCAGATTTAGATATAGCTCCAATATATATTTTCGTCCGATTTAATGTAAATCGAAAGATATATAGGGACTATAAATCTTTCGGTTTTCACGAAATTTGGCACAGTGTATTGAACTAGTTCTAGATTGGTGTGTGTTAAGTTGCGTGACAATCGGTCCAGATTTAGATATAGATCCCATATATAGTTTCGTCAGGATTTAAGTAAAAGGTCCACTAAAGACCCAAAGTTAGGCCGTTTGCTACAAAATGTTGTAGAATGTAATGAATTTTGTATAGCGTACCGTGTGCTAAGTATTGTACGAATCGGTTCAGATTTTGATATAGCTCCCATATATAGTCTTGTCCGATTTTAAGTAAATGGTTCACCAAAGACCAAAATGGTTCACCAAAGGTAGGCCGATTGACACAAAATTTTGCACAACTTACTGAAGTTAATATAAGCTTGCGTGTGGAAAGTTTTGAAATCGGTTCAGATCTGGATAGAGCTCCTATATATAATTTCTCCCGATTTTAAGTACATGCTGCACCAAGAACTCAAAATGAGGCCGATATGCACAAAATACTGAAATATGTATAAGATAACCTGTGACATCTTTCGATGAAATCGGTTTAGATTTCAATGTAGCTATATATATATATATATATATATATTTCCTTTAAATTGATTTACACGACGTCTGTTAGGATTCATCTGTTGAATATACCCAAAGTGGTGAAGGGTATCATATAGTCGACCCTGTCCGACTTTACTACATTCCTTACTGGTTTTATATTAATATAGTTAACTGATCTGATGATTTTTGTGTTTGTCCCGATATAGCCGTATATAGTATGGAGCATATTATGTACCCTACCTAATTGACCAGTAGCAGCCGCAGCACTTTAAGGATTTTTTACACATATAGCAACCTACTATCCGTTATCAATGTCGGATCTCTATTTGGGGCTTTGAGATGTTAGGAAATATATGGACCGAAAACTTCATTAGTCATACGATTGAAGAAAGTCAATATAAATTCAAGTACCGGTACCATATATCAGTACCGCTTGATATCACATCTCAATACGTTGAAGAGATGTGTCATCGAACTTTTCCATAGGAAACGTATTTAGTTCAGTTTAGTTTCAGACTTGAAACTCCAATTAGCCAAAAGGAAAAAAGGAATTAACATTTTCACAACTTCCGGCGTTGATTATCCCGGCATTAATTAATCGATCCCGGCACTAATTCATTTTGGTATGCCGATGAATAAAACCGCCTGAGCAATAAAACCTTACAGAGATAAATTTAGAATAAATTGTAGAATATGAAGATCTGCCGGATTCTGAAATATTTACCATTGATATCATTATTCTAAACGATAACATTTATTGTGGGAGATATATCCGGATCCCTAAATTTGTGAGCCTGATATTTATATAATATACCCGATTTTTACCGATTTGACTTTTACATTTCCATCAGCTCCATTTTTCCACATAGTGTAATTAATTTATTGCTCGTTCTTCTCCCAAAGTACGAAACTTCCAGTTTTCAAGCATCTAATACTTTTTAATTAATTCATTATCATTTAATTGATCTTTTGTATTCAGCGGGCATCACAACCTTGTCCGTCTATTATCCTCTTAAAATAAATGTTAGAAACCACTTCACTTCAAATCTGATGGCAGGTTGTATGTTTATTTGTTGTTATTATATTTTTCTAGTAAGCGCGCCACTAGACTACAAACGAAACCTGTTCTTTGCGGCAATAACTCCTCTAACATTGTCTGTGATTTCCTCACTTCTACAACAAAAAAAGGGGGAGACTATGGACAAAAACTTCCTTCCTCAATTCAAGGAACCTGTATTCGTTTTGCTGTTGTCCACAAAAGCACAATACCCAAACTTGAAATATTCATCACAAAGCATCTCTCTGCATCTTCCTTCTCTCTATGGATCTATTATTGTATATTACTGGTAAAGCCAGAATCCGACAAAAACCTAAAGCAAATCAAGTAGAAATGGAATGGAAAAAGCCCAGGGAGGAGGGAACAAGAATTTGCCGCGCGCGCGCTTATTTTAACAAATGAGCTTCTATTCAATTTGAATACTTTTTTAGACAAGAAACCAAGGTATACAACACCAACAACCAGCATCCTTTATTTAAGGTTTCTCCTATAGAAATATCAGCAGCAACAACAACAAAAATACAATGTTTTCGTGATCACTGACCTCTTAAGGAGTAGATGAGCAAGACGACGACAATAGCTATGTTTGTACGACTGGCGGCAAACAAGGCATTGAAGGACGTCGTCGTCATCATCATCGTCTTCCTTATAAAGCTTAGACAAAAGCTAAAGGAACGGAACGAAGCGCAGCATTCATTGAACAGCGGCACCAACCAGAACAAGATTTTTAAACTTGTTAATGAGCCAACTTGTTTCCGCTGGTTATTTTGTTTTGTTTTGTTCAATACAAAAAGAGTTTTTAAAAATTGTATTTTTCTATTCTCCACTTTTTATTTATTAAAAAAATATTCTATTCTATATAAACAAAACATTACATGGGGTCGTTGAGGTTAAAGGAAATTGAAAACAAACTCTGCTTTTTTTGCATTGGGGGGTAAATCATGTAATTAAATATAATCCGTGAAATCCATTGAAATATGAATGAACATTAGGCTTAGCATTAAAAAATCAGTTAGAGAAGAAGCTTAACAATAAAAGGGAATATTTATTAAATGCTATTTAATGGTATTTATTGTGTAAATTATTATATAGACAACGATTAGAAAACATGTTAACATAAAAATTGGGCGAAGATTTCCAAGTCGACTTACATTTGTCGCGGTTCATTTATTTCATTTACACTGTTGCCAAAAACTAAAGCAACTAAAAACGCAAACTGAATAAATGTACTGTTTTGTAAAACAAAATTGACTCTATTTTTGTTTGGTCAAAAGTAAAGCAAATTTTTGATTTTTTCCTTTAAAAAGATAATTTTGGCTAGTAATCGACAGAGTAACCATCATTTTTTACTACAACAGTAGACCTACGTTGAATTGAATCTATCTGATTTTGTTTGGTTGGGAAGAGGTTAGGTTATGTCTGTTTGTTTCTAAATCTGTTGTGATTTTGCTATGTATGATTTTGCAATAGGGTGAAGATATGATTTTTGACTCTCACAACCAATCTTTGATATGATTCGGTGTATGTTTGGGGTTATTGTCAAGCTGAAGCATATTTTCGGTATATTTTCTTCAGCGGGGGGAATCAAAGCATTTGTATAGTCAATCCGATGCATTACTTTATAAATCTCTTTGCAAACGCTAATCTGGGCTTTCCGATAATTTTCAAAAGTAAAGTATGTAAGTATGTTCTTGAGATTATATGTATATATATATATAAATGTTTTATTAAAGGAATAAGGTACCCAAATAAAAATTGAAAAAACCAACACGATATGTTTATTTTTAAATAGTTGCAGTTTCAATTTCTTTAGTTTTGGCCAAAGAAATATTTCGATAATGTAATGAAATGTATAAAATTATCAATATTTGAATTTTATTAATGCACTAAAAACAATTATAACAATTTGGAATTTGACACTAAATTTAAATGAATGAAAATATTGGAATTTTCTACTAGATTAGAAATTGCGGTTGTATTGATTTATCTTTTTTTTAACAAAAAGTAAGGAAAGTAGTAAAGTCGGACGGGGCCGACTATATGATACCCTCCACCACTTTGGGTATATTTAACAAATGAATCCTAACAGACGTTGAAGGATCATAAACACGAAAATGGATCCATAAACATGTCAATCTGCAACATATACAAAATTTTTCATTTGGTCAGATATAGAGTTGCTATAGATATAGTATATATATATATATATATATATATATAATGTGATCCGATTTCAATGAGACTTGTCAGAGATTATATTAACTAGAGTTCATTGTACAAATTTGTGTGACAATCGGACAAACGTTGGGTCTTTAGTGCCCAATTTAAATAAAATAAAATCGGAAGAAAAGATTTATAGGAGCTATATCTAAATCTGAACCGATTTTTACGACACTTAACACTCATCATTCTAGACCAAATTCATTACGCTATGCCGTGCAAATCGAAAGATATATATTGACTTTGGTGCACCATTTACACTAAATCAGAGAAAAATATATATGGGACCTATATCTAAATCTAAATCATTACGCTATGCCAAATTTCGTGAAAATCGAAATATATATAGGGACTTTGATACACCATTTACATTAAATCGGACGAAAATATGTATGTGAGCTATATCTAAATCTGGACCGATTTTCAGGAAACTTAACACACATTATTCGAGGACAAATTCATTACGATGTACCAAATTTCGTTCAAATCAAAAGATATATAAGGACTTGGGGTCACCATTTACATTTAATCGGACGAAAATATATATGGGAGCTATATCTAAATCTGGACCGATTTTTCCCAATTTCAATAGGGTTCGTCCTTGGGCCAAATAAGTGACCTATGCCTAATTTCATCCAATTCGGATCAAAAATGCGACCTGTACTTTGTTTATAATTTAACATGGACAGACGGACGGACGGACATGCGTAAATCGACTCAGAAAGTAATTCTATGCATATTCTCAAAAGGAACCATGTGTCTATCTCGTTTCCGTTTGCCTGTTACAAACATGTGCACAAAGACATAATACCCTGTACCACAGTGTGGTGAAGGGTATAACACTGATCTCTTATTCGTACTATCTGAGTCCTTTAACTCCGCAATAACAAATGCCAGAAGTTACAGCTCTTAATGAAAAACGTTTTATACTTTAGTTTATATAAGAAACACTCCACGTCGCTTTAAACGGTCATACTCGTTTATCACTATAGACTCTCAGGCCCTTCAGATTTTCTACGTAGAATTTCAGAAGTTCATTTATGAACGTTTTTCTGGTCCTTCAACTTGTCTACAACAATCTTCAGCTCGCATATATGGACCTATGATCCTTTAACTGGCCAGCAAAATAATTCCTTTAGCTCGACTTCCAAATTCGTTCTAGAAGAACCTGTGTTTAATTTGGCTTAAATTGTTCGGTTTGTTGTAAATAATCAAAAATGGTGCGGCATATGTCCGAGGAACAGGACTTACGTTTGATATAAACTGGTTTATCATTCAATATAGAAAAACAATTGATAAGGCGGAATCAAATCAGATTTTATGAAAATAATGTACTGAGTAAATTTAAGATTTTTTATAGACGACCGAACATAGGCCAGGAGCACATCCTTAACATACAGACATATTTATAGGGTATATCTATCCTAGTAAATGTATTAATAATAATTATTAACACGAATTTATCTAATTTAGGTAATTTTTAAGGGCCATTGGAATACTACACAATCAAACTTCATTATGCTATTATGAATGCTAATCATTAAATTTTCCAGTTAAACTTCAAAGTGCAGCACAAATAATACCAATACCACTAACATGGCAATATGGCCCTACGTGGTCTCCCCTATGGCTATTAAATTTACAAAAAAAAAGTACAATTGTTACAACAACAACAGCAAAAACAAAGCAAAGCAATACTCGTAAATAAATCTAAACACAATTCATGCCACAAGACATTTGCTTCAAAGTAGTCACCGGCTTGCTGTTCGACGTTTTGAGCGCACTTTTTAGTTTCTGCATCTGCTTGCCACCACAATGACGACAACGACCATCAGGCAAAATATGAATGGCAACAAAATTGAAAATCTCGTCTTTAAGGCCTGGTGCTACCACTGCAAATGTGGAAGTAGTGATGGTGGTTGAGGTGCTATGCTAGCTCCTGCTGCAACTCTAGTGCCGTGATTTCCCCCCAAAAGAAACTAAGTTACTCAAGGAAGGATCGAAGAGACATACACATAAATATTCACCAAGATCTTGGCGAAATGGAAAGAATTGATATTGTACACATAACATAACAACCCGGCACACAAACTACAATAATAACCATAAACACCCTATAAGACTTCTAAGGAGTTTCTTTCGTACTTTTTTATGATTGTGATTATTTCTTCTATATCCTTGAATTGTTTTGCTTTGAGGTGGTTTGTACTTTGGGAGTAGAAATATGGCAAGAGAAAAAAATACGAAGGATGGTATGAAAAAGTTGGTGAAATTTACGCAATACCCGGAGGAAATGTCTGTAATTTGAATATTTAACACTAAGGTTATCGTAGGAATATAAAACGACAATTTTGAAAATGTTATGTGTAAGTGTACTAAAAAGTACTTTATTTCGTACCACCGGTATTGAGTGTTGGTGGTGTGTTCCACGAGGAATAAAAATTAATGTAGACAAAACAATATCAATGTAGTACGAAATATCGTACCACCGCGTTCCAACGAAATCTGAGGGTCATTTTAAGAGATTAGATAGCTATTGTGGTACTTAAAATATAAAAACGTACTTAATACCGTACCATAGTACAATTTGTTTCGATTTGATTATTTTTTTAATTGTATCAATCAGGACTAAAAAATTGTTCAGAAAGATTAATGAAATACATTCAAAATCGGTACAACAACGGTGCATTAATAATATGTTCCCCACCAGTCTTGGTTCGTATTCAATACAAAAATAAGTGAAATAAAAACTTGAATTTTTTCTAAGACGTAAGCCTAGTACTAGAGCTGCATTTGTTTCATGTAACCTAACATCTAATAAATGAAATGGCGTACAGAAACCATTTTCAGAAATTCTTACTAAAACTACGAAAAGTTGAAAAGGGTACTAAATATTGTACCATTGTTATTGAGCAGCGGGTAAAAGATACAACTCTACTTTTGCAATATTGTTGGTATGCAGGGTTGAAATAATAAAACAGTTTGATCTAAACGAAATGGTGCTAAGGGATTTTTTGAAATTCTTTCTGTTAATGTAAGAGAAAAACTTTACACGGTACTCAAAATTGTACAATTGGATATCAGGCAATAGAATAGATAATGTTATATGGTAGAAGAACGGATAGTTATAAGTGGTACTAAATGACTACACTGATTATTTAGTGGACTAATGGAACTAGATTTTTAAAATTTATGAGAATCACAATTCATACGTAGAATTCAAATAATAAAATCGCAAAAAAGGTTCACTGAAAATAATAAGAATATGGTTTTCGAAATAGGTACTAAAAGTGTGAGATATGTTCTAAATGTTCGAACAATAAATATAACTAGAATCCAAATATAGAATTGGTACTCGAAAAGTGCTAAGATGTACTAAATATGGTACCATTGGTAATGTGCGTTCGGGAAGAGATATGACTCAAGTTTAGGATTGTTTGTTGAACATCGTCGTTTACGTTTATGATAAGTACTAAATGGTACCCAAGAGTATATCCAATGCTTTTGCACAATTTTGAGTACCATTAAGTATTTTTCATACGAAGTTCCAAATAATAGAGACTAGAGGTGTTATGGTACAATTTGGTACGGGCGTGCAGGGTTGATAGATTAACGAAGAACGGAGAGTTTTATGTGCTACGAAAATTAGTACACTAGTAGAGATAGAATCTGGAATTTTAGTATGCGGATCGCCATTAATACGTACGATTCAAATAGGAAGTTAATTTTGAAAATAGAAAGTGTGCCAAAATGTACCGAGCATAGATTTATTGCTATTAATATTGTTTAAGGATTGTAATTCTGTATGAAAGTTGTATGAAGGAT
Organism: Musca vetustissima; assembly: GCF_032173495.1. NCBI lineage: Eukaryota > Metazoa > Arthropoda > Insecta > Diptera > Muscidae > Musca > Musca vetustissima. The sequence goes on from NW_026873357.1 coordinate 97,351, forward strand.
TAATATAAGACGGTGGTTTTCGAAATTGGGACTACACAGTCGAAATCGCTTATAACGAAAATCAAGAGACTGGCCCCTTTCCATTGTAGGTTGTAAAGATCGCGGTTATGGGCCAACTGTCACGAAATATTGCATGTAAGTTTGATTCTGACTAAATATATAGGGGTTAAAATTGACCTAAACTTTAGTTTTGCATTGTTGGTGGCTGCTATAAAAATTCTTTAAAAAATCCACTCTTTAGGGCCAACCAAAAGTCTATAAATAATGTATAAAAATTTCACTTCTTAGTGCCAACCGGAAGGCTATAAAAATGTTTAAAAATCCACTCTTTAGGGCCAACCGAAAGTCTATAAAAATTGTTAAAAATTAAAAAATTAATTAAGGCCTTAAGACCAACAAAGAGACTACAAAAATTGTTTAAAAAATTATGACCCGAGCATTGCTAAATTTTACACAGCGAATTGGACCTGGACAACGAATGAGTATGCTGCTTTGCTAATGTTCGATCAAACCACAACTTTTGTGTGAAAAATTACCAAATTTGCTTATTATTTTGTATATTTTCCGCCGGGGACACATTACAGGAAAATTCCTCAATTTTATGAATGGCCACATATTATATGATTACATAGAACGTAAGAGTTGCACACAAGAAAATGAAATGATCACGAAATTTTACCAGGCTAGAGATTTAACCCTCCTAACTTCTTCTGAGGCTTAAAAATGAACCTTATTACTATTTACATCCTCCTTTGATTGAGAAACAAATTACCTATCATTATAATACTCACCCTCCATTCTCTTACTTATTTTATGACTTTTTTATGGGTGAAGCATAACAGAAAATAATAAAGCAAAACAAAAACATTGCAATTGAAGAAGACGGCAGTAAAAAATTTGTTCAATGAGGAAAGAAACCAAGAGGCTTCTTGCAATGGTGACAAGAAACAAATGTAGAGGGGAGAAACTGCAATAGAAATACCCGACAGGCCAGAAGAACTAGAAATTCTAAATTCAATAAAAAAATCTTTTAAAAGTGCAGGGAGCAAAAAAACAGAACTTCAGAATAAAGTAATGCAAGAGGAGAGGGGTTGCAAAATTGCATAACCATGGGTGCACCATTACTGCAAATGTGAAAATTATAATTGCATTAACCATTCATTATTAAATTCCATAATTCAATTCAACGATGAGGAGAATTCAATGCCTTTGAAGTGCATTTGTCAAACCCAGCGGAATGTTAGAAAACACCAGAGGGTTTCCACTTCTTGGCGAGGCAGGGCAGCACAACTCATTACTAAATCAGCTGCCTTCAAGTATTACTATGACATTTTGCCAGTAGGCTCCTAACCTCAATATCATTAGGTGGCCCATTGTTCTGTGCCAGAAGAGAAAAAGTCAGTTTGTCATCTAGTTTGTTTATCTGCCATTCTCTCTATTGGCCGTCTCAAAATTTCCGGCTAATCAATGATCCCCTTCTTTTTTGATTAACCACTACCTTCCCTCTCTCAGCTAGTATTGGCCATATTATAACATCAACATTGGCTAGCATCTATGACTTTTGCATGATTCTAACAATGCCTTCCCGTTCGCTATTGAGCGACCAGAAGAGGCAGCACTTTTCTTGTCATATTTCATTTTTGCAGCTTTACCACCTTTCACTTCAACATCTTGGCTGGCTGACCAAACAGCCGACTGGGCCTTCTTTCTTCTGGCTGACCAGCCACAACCAAAATAGAACCGAAGGAATCATCCTGGCTTCTATTGGAATTGGTGGAAGGTGTCAAAAGACACATATTTCAATAATTATTTCGGTATTGTTTTCATAGAGCTGCTGTTGTCGCCTTAGCTTGGACATTGTCTTTTGTGTTTAGGCTCACTTTCTTCCTGTATAAGAAAGGCGGACAGACAGACCGTAAGACGGACACACACACAATTGGCTCAAGTCTTTGTTTTGTAATTTGCGGATGGCACGCGTCCTAACATCCTTATTCGCCATACAATAAGGACAAAAACAACAACCTGCAAACGCTCAAGCGCACACACACATTACATATTCTCCCCCATACAACACGCATCGTACCATCGATCTGTAGACCAAACTAATTGGCAATTGTAAAGATCGTTGTTGGTACTTACATGGCCAAAACACACAAACGAAATAATAACAACAACAATAACCATTGTTCCTTTGGAGACAAATGTTCCTTTAGGACGATTGTCATCCTCCTCATGATCATCACCACCACCATCATCATACACTGACATTATCACCTGGTTCTGATTACTTCTTGGCTGACTGGCGTAAGAGTAATGAATGTCTTTTGCCAAAAAGAAAACACACACAAACATACACACACACGGCATAGAAGGATACATTATTTTCATCAATTTCATCGTTGCATCCTGTGCCTTGTAATGCCAGGATCATTGCGGCTGTTGATGTCACGCCTATTATAGTCGCTCGTCTTTCATATTTTTTTAAAGCAACTGCTCCTGCTGCCAAATTTCTTTTTTTGGCTTGTGCTACAATTTTCTTTTTTTAATTTTTTGGCAAATATTTATTTGGTAACAAACAGCTGATCATATAGATCAACCATCGCTGATCCATTGATCGCATTATGTGTTGGTAAAGGGAGGCTTGGCTGGCAATGTTTTTTAATTCGATTAGAGGAAAAACTATATAGATGATAGCGGAATAACTTCTCGGCCAGGTGAAGATAAGAAAACAGGGTTGCGATTCCAAAAAAAAAAAGGATTGAGGGCAAAAATGTGCAAGGATGCTTTCAATTATTTTTATAGGGCAAATAAAGGATTTAACTTTACCATTACTGACATGGGAGTGGTGCTAACATTTTGTCATTTTTTGGCAAAATGGCAAAATATAAACGGAAGGGTTTATTATCTATCTTGCCGGTCATGATAACAAACTCCTAAAAGTAGTTCCTGATTACAAACTTTACAATGAAATCAATTTCAGCCATTTATTTTACAAATTCGTTGTTTAATTGACTCATACTCATATTTAAAACACTGATCTTTGACTTAGAGCGGATCTATATTCTGAGCCTGGGGAAATACTTGCGCACTCCAAGAGATGACTGATCTGCTTCCGAAAGTGCCAATGCTTCAGATACATACAACATCACAATATCAGCTGGTCTTGTTTTTGAATTGCTTACTCAGACCTTAGTAGCATCTGTTGGCAAACACTATTCTTCTACGAATTTAAAAACTGATGCCATTAGTTTTATTTATGGTGGTACCCAGGTATATAAAATCTGTTTTTGCAGTCGTACTTCCTCGCGAAAATTATCTCTAGATACCAACTTTTTTATAAAGCTTTTATATAGCATTAGTAAACGATTTTAGCTATACTGAATGTTTTGGTCAAAGGAGGTCCCGCCAAATCCAATGTGACACAATATAACCACAATTATTTCTACAATGAATGAAATATGTGTGAACAATACCGTCTATATATTTCTGATAAGGGTAAAGTTTGATAAATTTTCTTTTCGCAAAAAATAAGTTTCCTCTTTTCGATTTCTTCCAAATTAATACCAATGTGGTTAAGAATCTCAAATGCAATCATTGCATCAAAATTCGATTCTTTTTGTTTTCCAAAAAATCCCAGAAGAAGGGTTACAATAACAAAAACAAAACTACGCAATAATTTATTTTTGCGGATATAAAATTCTTTCCCAGTTTCCCACTGTTGTTTTTTGTTTCAATTGAACTCCATTGATTTGATTTATTACTGCTGCTGATTCGGCTGCTGTTATTGCAATTCGTACTCTCATTTGTTGCTGGGTGATTAATGCAATTAGTCGGATCGGATGAAGAATAAGAACATTTCGATATTTCTTTTGATTTCTCATTGATTTATGTGAGACGTTGTGTGTGAATGCAACAAACTCTTTGAGAATTCACACAATCAATACATGCAAGTAATCTGACTTCTGTGAAAGAGGGGCTGGATAGGCATCTTTACCACCTAAGGTTCTTAATTAGATGTCGAAATTATGCCCAACACCTCTGCTAATTCAACAATCGAGAAAATAATGCAAATATTAAGAGGCGTTTCTCTATACCTTTATATATCCTTTTTTATGATGTGCAAAACAAAGCATGTTATTTAGTTGGCACATTCGACAAATAAATCATTTTCTGTTTTTGAAATGCAATTTTTTGTAGTCCTTTGTTGTTGATATTATTTTCTGTTGCATGCGAAGCTACTTTTTTACTCTTTGCAATACAAGATTTGTTATTGATTCGATTCTGTTTTTTGCTTTGTAATGCAAATTTTTGACAAATTTGAATTAGAATGTGAATTATAGATTGACTTATAGATGTCTTTGTTATGCAATTAAGTAATATACATAATTGATTAACGAAAAATATTGAAGCTTGACATATTGACAATTGAAAGCATATAGTGATAGAATTGTTTCGTGTGCCCTGATGTGGCCATATGTATGTATGTAAATGTACCCATGTCAGGACTTTTTTTTTTTTGTATGCCAAAATTCTGTTATATATTTTATCCATTCAAACATGATTTTTCCTGCCTTAATAAAGCAAGTTAAAAGGAAAACGTCGCCATATTTAAGATTAAATATACTTTCAGGACTGTAATGTCCTCTAAAGTAGAGATTATTATCAATACGTAATTTACGGATATTGTGGGTTCACTACTTGAAGTTTAATCCAATTTATAAAAGACAGATGGTGGATAAAACTAGCTCGGTCTATTCATTTCATACAGATAACAGATTTTAATGTCTAGTTTTAATTTAATCGCATGAAGGTACTCAGTCAGCAGCAAAGACTGTGCAGCTGGCTTTGGACGTGGGGCTTGCTATAACCAAGTCATACCATATATGTTTTTCACTCTTAGTTCTTTAACTTCCAAAGACGACCGAGAATGACCTCTTCGATATGAACAAGTGAAACATATATCAGTATCGTACTACGAAGTGAATGAGAATTATTGGGTACTTCAAGAAAGCTGCTTACAGATAAATGCACTGAAATTGAAGAACAGAAATATGAATGTCTTGATTTAGATGTCAATGCTTTGAGATGACAATTACTATGAAATATTTAGTTCACGTCACCTCTTATACTTCAGGAGATTCAATTATATTATTATCTTAGCAATTGTAGGTGTGTGGACAAATATCCACCGCTACAAGAAAATCTTCTCTGAAAAGATCCGTTTCTAAATGGATGTACTTCGCCGATAAAATTTCACAATAAATTCGATATAAATGGTTCTATGAGGCTTTAATTTTCATTGCAATACATCGGCAATATATAATGGGTTTATTCTGGCTGTTGTATGATGTCTAATTCTAGGGTAATATGGTCGATACAGCATCTGTTGACAATGAGTTCCATTAATGGCACATATATAGAGCTTTAACCATGGACTTTTCAAGTCAGATAGTTAACTGAAATATACGACATTGTTGAGATATTACTCCTCTGCATACATCTCGTCAACATATACCTCAGTTTGAAAATGAGAACATCGGGTCATTAGAAGGAAAAAATATACTAGCAGAAAATTGGCTATGGACCGATCTGCGTCCACGGTTAATATCGCCGTCGAATGAACAATGAGTCAGACGTATCGAGCTGCATGGCTAATCCATGTTGTGCGAATGGATGCAGATGCTCCAGCTCAAAAGGCATATAAAAACGAGCCAAGTGATGGTTCACGCAGAAGGGGAAGGCCACGTAAGTAGCAGAAAATTGGCATATATACTCAATAAAGATTAAGAGCTATGACATTTAACATAGCCTGGTTTCTCATTGCGGATAATATAAGAGATTCGAGGTGTTCATATATTTCTCTGACCTGAAATGATTCAAAAATCTCTTTGATAGTCGACAGATATTTTAGAATTTTTGAAGATGAGACAACTAAAAAATCATTAGGATATATGAAGGGTTAACTTTCCTGTCATTAGTTAAGTATTTTATACTTCCAAGAATTTTCCATTCTAAGTACAAAATGTGATATTACACATCCTTCAAACATTTTGTTACCAATACTTTGCCGAATCATCTTTTTTGTTAGAACATCGATTTTTAACTTTGAAATAACCAAAAAATGCAGTTTTCAGGGATATGTTGGCAATAAAGTACTCAGAAATAATACTAATGCCTTCGACATTCCTTATTAAATCCCAAAGATGTAGTGAACGGCCAAGATTGTTTTCAAGCAAATTAATAATATATGAAAATCACAGCCGTGCCATAAAAAAAATCTTCGTATTCCGGCATCAATTTTATATAAAATATTATCCTATTATTTTAAGTAGGTTTTTGTAATTTTTAAACCACAAATTCCTTATCAAAATCTTACCCAATTATTACAAGGATTAAGAGCTTTTTCTTTAATTATAAAAGTTTTTTATGGAAATTCAATGATTTTTCAATGCCCAAAACATAAAACGCAGGGCGTTTTACAAATGCTTGTAATGGGCACACCTTTACTTGTGCCAAAAATTGTAATGAGCTGTGGAGTGGCTTGCGCCACAACAGATGTTAAGATTAACGGTTATTCTTTTGAGAAAAGCAATAAATGAAAAGAAATACAAATGAATTAAAGGGAAAAACTATTTATGAATATCATTTGCATATACAAGAAATGGAAAAAAGGACTTACATTTTGTGTAAAAATGTTAGGGAAATGTTGTTAGGACATCAAAACTGGTTCTGCGCCTGTGCACACGCACTCCCATTGAGGAATGAATATCATTCATATTTTTTTCTTCACGAATATGAAACTCATAATTTACATAAATTTTAAGGATTTCCTCAAAAAAAAAGGAGGTGGTTGTTAATTTTTGTCGTTTGGAAAAAAAATTGATGTAACAAAGGATAGGTTTTTTGGCGCGTGCTACCGCCACCACTTTTTATTCAACACCAGTTGTTGTTCTTGTTGTTGTTGTTTGTATCCTTTAAGGAAAACATCTTGAAGTTAAAAAAATTTAACTTCCAGCCGCCTTTTCTAACGTTTTTTTCGGGGTATTACATTAATAGAGCCACCGTTTGTTTATTAGATGATGAAGGAGATGAAAAAAATTGTCCATGGAAGGAGCGGGTGCTTGTAATAAACTGCTGTGGCTATGACACATTTTCACCCTCATGAGCGAAATTATCATGGCTTGAAGATCAGTAGTTTTAATTTGTTTTTTGTAGTTTGGAGAAAGAAAAAACTCCCTCAAGGCCTTAGACCAAGACATTGATCAATGAAACACCAAAGATGCCAAACATCCTTAAACAAAAATTCCTTTTTCTTACTTCCACAAGAAAGAAAGAAAATTTTATAGGGCATGTGCGGCTGATGACGGCTGCTGTGCGGTGGTGTTGGCAGTCGAGGTGGTGGTGGCTATGACGACATCCACCCCAAAAGTAATTGTTGTTGGTGTTGTTGTAAGGAACCACCAACAACAAAACTATGCGCCAATATCTTGTAATGTAATGTGTGCCTAGGAGACGAAGTGCATCGTCGTGGTCCTGACTGCAGCAGTCATAACGTCACTCACTCGAGCAACATTAAATTTCATTGTTTCATTGTTGGCATTGTTAGCGGCCCCGGATTGAATGTAGATGTGGCGTTATAAGAAGACGAAGAATGAACGACGAGGACGTTAATAATGCCTTTTGACGATGCAGTTGCCCGGGACATATGTGTGTTCATTGACTTTGATTTTTGTGATTTTTTGGAGGGAATTTTCGTTACGTCCTTCTTCGTCCTATGTGTGTGTGCATCTTGCCAAGGCAAGGCAAATGTTCCATTTTTTTGGAAGAAATCTGTGAATGTGTTGTTGTCCGTCTTCGGGTGTGTGTGCGTTGCGTTTGGTTGATTCTGCCAAGATATTGCAAAATATCTCCAGGTGTCAATGAACCATGGTACGAGCCAAGAATTTAGTTTGTCACACCGGGCCTTGGCTCAATAAACGAAATGAGGGGATAGACTGACTGACTGGCTGGCTGATTTGGTTGTAAGGAGATTGGACATTGTTGTTGTAGGTCCTTTATGCATTTGTTGTTTTGCTACGATTCTTATTGCGTAATAATCGATATGTGTGTCTGTATGAGTATGTGTTTATGTTCTCTGTGGACGAAAGGCACGGACGGACATTATAAAATTGCGAAATAATTATACTTGGGTGCCAACAACAACAATGTTTCATTGTTAGTTACATACGGTGACGGCTGTCACCTTAACGTTAAGATCCTTACAGCAAATTACAATTTATTGACATGATGTTTCTTTTCTTGTTGGCGTCTTTCTTTTCTATTCCTTCTGCTTCTTCTGTTTTTTGTGCAAACAATCAGCAAAGTAGCACGAGCTGCTGGAAAAAAACGCCGGGTGTTAGAATTGGCTATAGAGGAGAATCCATAATTTCTTTTTTTACAAATCCAAATTGAAAAATGAGCCATTGATAAGTAAAAGTTATTAATAACTTGCCATACCTTGAAGTAAACGAAAACAAAAATCAAAGACATCAAATTATGATTGACTCAAATTTCAAGCAAGTCAGACCAACACCACCCCTTAGTGTAGAGGAGAAGAAGCCAGCACACTGATTGACTCCCAGCAACATAGCCATTAGATGGGAACTGCAAAGCCATAAGATGGGAACAAAATTAAAATGAAAACACCCTTTTCAGGACTTTCCCAAACTTAACTAAGCTAGTGGGAAAATGCCAAACCCATAAAGAAAATTTCAAATGGAAAAAAGGTAAGATTTCAGTTTCGTTCGGCTAATGATTTTTGGTACTGGCATCAACCAAAAAAAATCCCAACCCATTAACACATAGTAGCCCAAGGAAACCACACAGCACATCAACAGCTAGCTACGCTCGGGATCATCATCATCGCAATAATCATCAACAGCATCTTTAAATTATCTACAGATAGAAAGAAGACAGATTTGCAACTTTTCTTGATTTTTATTTTTCCCAAGGGATGTTATCTCAGCATCTTCTTACATCATCATCATATAAAGTTTTCCAAAAAATAAAGGTGCGTAACGAAAAACTTAGCTTCACATCTGCCTCAGCATCCATCCCAACATCAGACCAATCGTCATCTTCACCAACAAAAAAAGTCACCTAACAGCTACTACGACTACTACTAAAACGCGGGAATGTCCATAAAATAATTAAGCTGTGGAAAATCAACATCGTTTTCCCGGAGAAAATTCCCTAAAAAGTTGTCTTGAAAACCAGAATTAATTCTGTTTTTCGTATCCATAGTTAATTCCTTGTTTGGCCGGCAGCGCATCTTTAAGGTCACAAGTTTTGTTTTGCCATTGCTGAGGAAAAGTTCGCTGGCATTTTGATCTCTACTTAATAGCTCAAAGGTTAGTTAAACAAGCTTGAAAGGGTTAACAACTCGCATTATGCAGCATCTGCCTAGAGGAAAATATATCCAAAGCGTTAAACTAAGATGTGGAACCCATAAATTAGTTTTTAAGAAAAACAATATCCACATTTTTTAGAAAAAATAAGAACTTGAAATACACAGGGAGGAAGAGGTCGAAAGAAGTGATGTCTTAGGCTTTGCATTTTAAATAGATGGACTTCATACACTGTCCTTTGACAGAATAATCAATTAAAACATCTTCATTGATTGTAAACTACACTGATCTGAGGAAAAGGAACAGTAAAACCCGGCGCTAAGTTCGGACGTGTCAAACATAATATATGCTCCACCTTAGGGGAATTCATTTTTAAGAAAAAAGTCATAATCCTAGAAGACATTCTAAATATCTTAAATATATCGAGTATTTTATGCCATAGTAAATTTACTGTCAGGAGACAATAAAATGCCAAACTACAGACCCTCAGGTTCGAAACTTGAACATATCGAAAATAAAGGGAGACCGTTGTATGGGGCTGACATATATTGAAAATGTTCTGTGAAGAATTTACTCATCCACTAATCCAATAAAATATAGCGCTTAGCCTGAAACCCCAGAACAGCAGCTCTATATGTTATTTTAATTTTGAGATATAAATCATAATTTCCCTCAGAAATTATTATCTAAATATGAGTCACAGAACTAGAACATCAAATCTAGTGCCATTTCTGATGGGAAATTCATTTGGGAATTCCGAATTTCGAAACAATCAAATGTGATCAAGTAGAAGTAGGATAATAGTCACATAAAAATCTGTAGTCCGTGGAACAATAATGAATACAACGTTTACCATAAGAAAACACAGTGAACCGAGCAAAAAAGTCTGACGGGGCCGATCATATGATATCCTACACAACTTCCAGGGAACACTAACTCTTTGCAGATCTATATTCTGGTCAATATTTTGCGATATTTGCAACCTCCTGACTGATTAGAAGGTAACAGCTCTTCTTTCATAGTCTGGCATATTTTCCAAATCTTGTTGTCCCGAATTTGGTCATTTTACACATAAAAGTCTTGGTTGATTTGAACCGCTTAATATTGTCAGATCACTATCAAACAGCTCTTCTAATTATTTGGCCAGATTCCATTCCCCTTGTAATGTGTTTTGATGTTCGTCTTATAATTGTAGCATATAGAACAACTTGAAAAAAAATACACAAATAAAGTTTTCGGTACCCTTTTCCTACTAAATATCATCTGGTCATTATCGAAAAATATAGGCGTCGCCCTTGACCATAACCAAGTACCATAATCAAGTATGTACAATTGCAAGCCAATCCCCGTGACATTTCCGTCCCCTAGTGAGGTAATTGTAATTAGAATAGCTAGACTCATGCAAATATTTATGTAAAAATCCCACATCCCACAATATAATTGGTATAAATTTAAAGGTCAACCACTCTTCTTGGATATACTGCCATCTCCTCCGGTCTATGGTCTAATGTTGCAATATTTTTAAACAAAAGATTCGAATTTTGAATCAAAATGATGTTATAGGGAAAAAGTCATTTTTTGAAAAGTGGGAGACTCTAAAATCGAGATAGACCTAGACCAAAGTTGCTTAGAATTGTCCATAGAATCATCCTAGGTACGCGGGCAGACGTACCTGCAGGTAAACTATCATGAAAGTTCTATTAGTTCAGAAGAGAATCGGAAAGCCAGATTGCCTTTCGCAAAAACTTATGCCAAATAGAATCCGACTCAGAGGAGAAATATTAAAGCAAATAGTGAAAACTCAGACACGAAAAAAGACAAAAAATTAAAGGCTCAAGCCACAGTATTATTGCTGGGAAGTGGAAAGCATGGAGGAGGGTCAATATTGGTATTGAGCTGTTTTCGTTTTATGGTGCTCGATATAATTACGAGATTTATGAAGTAATGGGTGGGATTGTTTAACAAATGTATTTAAAAAGTTATGATGCCTTCGCTGAAAAATATACCGCTTGTTTGGGCGTTTCAACTTGACAATATCCTCAAACATACAGTAAAACATGTCAAACATTGGTTGCGGGAGTACAAAATCAAGGTTTTATAATGGCCAGCACAATAATAAGATATTTTTCCCTATATGAAAATGTTTGCAGTATCATAGATAGCAACATCGAAAGAGTTTCACAAACAAACAGACATAACCTCTTCCCAAAGGTTCAGAGTTCAAGGCTAAGGCCAAGGGGCCCAAAACCCCAACAATTTTAAAAATCCCTTAATATTCTGATTTTTTATACTATTCTTGTATCGAATATTCAGATTTAGCAAAAGGAGCTTTTTGTAAAATCGGAATCATATTTTCAAATAAAGAAGGGTGCGGAAAGGGCAACCACCAAGTGAAATGAAATCCTGCGTACGTCCCTGGTGCCGATAACTAGCAAAATTTATTTATAAGAGAAAATCAAAAAGTTACTTATGTTTTGACCATGCAACAATTGAGTGAATTTAGTTTTCCATAGAATATTTTTTATTTCAAAATTAATTTTACGAAAATATTTTTTTTAATTGCCTTTTTATTTTTGAAAAAACGTTCACTATAACTTTATTTTCAATAAAGTTTCAGGTCATTTATTCAGTTTGTAATTTCAGTTGCTTTAATTTTGGCCACCAGAGTATATAAACTTTGATACGGCAAAAATGTGCCTCATCGAAAAATTGGTTTTAGATTTGAACCAAGTCCGAAATTTGGGCCATCGGCTCTCCTTCTGGTATCTCTCCAAAGTGTTAATATTTTATAAACATGTACATTTAATTTGAAGAGAATTGAATAACCGATTTTATCAACATTAAATCCGAAACATATAAGCGAATAATAAAACCTGTGTGTAATTTCGAAGACTTCCGCAAACCATAGACTGGGGGTATATATCTGTCGACAATACCGACTGAAACGTTTTAACTTGTTTTGAAAAAAAAATCAGAGGGTTAGACTTGGGATCAGATCAATCACCTTCTCGCTCGACAAAAAATGTTTATCAGTAAGAATTCTTTTGAGGTCCGAAAATAAGATTCCTCTTGAAAAAATCAGTGCAACAATCAGTCAGACATAAAAGACACCTGCGTAGTAAATCCGTTATTTCTAGAAAAGTTTATTGTCCATAAAGCAGAGAGTATAAATTTATCAACTAATTGGTCTAACTAGATTTTCAAAAACAATATTGTAGGGGAGACTGGGGCACCTTCGGCACTTTTTGTTTAGAGCTCTATATCTCAGTACTTATTCAAAATATATAAAAACTTTATGGCTGATTATTGTCCTCTGACACTTAATTATAAAAACTAGTACCAAAAAGGTATAAAAAATTAGTATTAGTTAAAAATTTTTACAGTTTTGTAAAAAAGACAAATTCGCCAAATGTGCCCCAACCCGGGGTAGCTTCGGCATTTGATGGGGCACATTCGGCACCATAGTCATAGCTTGGTACTTATTATCGCTATCAGTCTGGTTGATATTCAGATCCTCTATTTGGCTCTATTGTTTTTAACATGCGACACAATGTTTGAATTTTGGGGCTATATTTTCTAGCGGCGGACGTTGAAAACTCAAGGTCGCACACACCATCCGAATGTGCCCTACTTTAAAATGCCGAATCTACCCCGAATGAACTTTTTATAGCTTTTTTTAATTTTTTTTTCTGTCAGTCTTGTAAAAACATTATATTTTTAAATATTTCTATAATAATATACATCGCAATAAACCACTTTTTGATAATATTGTCTTAAAATTTGAAAAGTTTATACACGAAATACTTACAAAATGGAATGGAAATATTCCAAAAACATCTGTAAAAATACAAAAACCCGTGCATCTAAATAAGTTTATTAGCTAGAAATTTCAAACTTTGTGACAGTTATTTATTTCGATATTCGATACCTATATATCGAAACTAGTGATGTACGGTGAAGGCTTCATATCGAAAAGGCGATTGCCGAAGGTGCCCGATGCTGAAGGTGCCCCAGTCTCCCCTAAATGCATTTTTATTCTACCGATTTATAGTGTATATTGATGTAAGTAGATTAAAACCGGTCATATTTGCATATACGTAATAATGAACTAGTCTGGGAGTTAATTTTGTAACGTAATTTTAATCTATTTTAAAATAATTTGATTTGAGGGCAAAATGCAAGTTATTTTCAAAGTAACCCTTATCGGATATGACAATTGCGGTTACAAGTCACCTTTGAACTTTTACCAATTGTTTAATAAAACCCATTGTAACACAAAAATCCTGTTGCAATTAAACCGCAAGCTTTTTTCAAATAAAAAAATATTCCAACATTTCTAAAGAAAACTTCTTGAAAATCCGGTGCCTCATGGATATCATAAAATTATGCATGTAATCTGATCATTTCTATTTATTTTGTAAGTTGCACCACAGGAAAATTTCCAAATTTTTTAAGTAGGAAAATAAACCAAATTTGAGTTTTTGATATCAAAGAAATGAAACCAATGTCCTGTCCTGCAATGAAATTAAACCAATGTCCTCCTGTCCTGTTTTGGCGGTTGGTTGGAGAACAACAATGGCTGCATTCATTACTCTATACAGTTACAATATAAAATAAAAATCTGAAAGCAATTAAAATAACAATGGGTAGCACTTAAGACCTCTTTTGAATATTTAGATAAACTCTGCAAACAACCGAAGAACTGAAGTGAACTGAACTGCATTCATTAACTTGACCACTGGTCAACCAGAACAAATACGATATTCCAAATGCAAACATGGGACAGTCGGCAAACACCCAAAAGGGATTCGAGCTTACTTGGAATGGTCAGTTGTTGTAATTGAAACTCTTATGTTTGTTGTTGTCATAAAACTGCAAACGACTTTTCAATTAAAAAATTAAAGCTAGGAAATTGAAGAGCAAAAACAACAACAACAATGGGGAGGTATCAAAGGACAATGAAATGTAACGAAAAAAGGTTAGAGGCAATAAAAAAGGCCATTGATAGTTTTTTTTCGGTTGGTGAAGATGACCATTTGTGACGCAGCAGTTCCTCTTGCTCCGCTCTTAAGTCAGTTTTAAGCGAGTGACCAACCATTACAAAAGGGATTTTAAGTTTCAAGACAATAGCCACCGGAAGAGATCAAGAAAGGGTGGACGACATTTTTATGCCATGACTGACCGTGATCGTCAGTCGCCACGTCGCAGAATTGTTTGTTTTATGGAAATGATCTGATGCAATGAATTTGTGATGTGATGATCAAAAAAAGGTCAAACTTGACTTGATTAAATTACACACAGAATAAACAACAGGGAAGAAAATACAATAAAATTCCCCCTTCCACTGGCCAAGGATCTGGAAAAACTTGACCGTTGGTCACTTTACACACTCTTCAGGTTTTTTTACAACACAACACTCGACCAACCAACCAGCAGCATTGCAACGGACATTATCGTGCATTTGAATTTTTCTTGATGATTACCCTGGACAATAGAATTTGATAATCTCTTGGGTAAATACAACAAATCACAGGCCAAGCAACTAACCCCAGCCAGCTAGCAAGATGACCGGCCGGTCAACCCTAAGTAACATTTAAATACTTGAACCCTGTAAGATAAGGAAAGGAGACCATCGATCGAACAAAGTTCAGCACATAAGATACAAAAAAGAAAATAGTGGGGTG
Source organism: Musca vetustissima (assembly GCF_032173495.1). Taxonomy (NCBI): domain Eukaryota; kingdom Metazoa; phylum Arthropoda; class Insecta; order Diptera; family Muscidae; genus Musca; species Musca vetustissima. The sequence goes on from NW_026873357.1 coordinate 112,421, forward strand.
CTAAAAACGAATTCTGTTACATGAAAGTCCTGCTTTCGTTTTTTTTATTTTTTCCGAAGGACTTTCATCTTGCCCATTGTTCATTCATAACCGTCGTTCCACATCTTCTATATATGACATGTAAATGAAGATAAATGATTTACATCGCAATTTGCTGTTCGTCGTCTGGCCATATTTAATATTTCATGCATACTTTTTGTTGTTGTTGTCAGTGATGCTTTGTTGTAAAAAATCTGAAAGTGCTAAATAATTTAAAAATCAGTTTTTTGTTTCCCAAGGCATCTTCTTCTTCTAGCCAGCTTTCAAATTTCATGCTTAAATTAATATTTACAAGAGAATAGATTTGAATTTGAAAAGGGTCATCCACATAACCCCCGCAACGAAGCTATTGAGAAAAAAAAATCCCCTGTGGGCTATTTGATGATGCTAAGGCAAGAGTTGGTTGTGGAGGGGAACGAAAAATTACCAAAACGTACCAAATGACCAACATGTGCGGTAAAGGATGTGAAAATGGAAAAAAGAAAGGATGCTCTGTAATAGCGGAGAATAATTACAAAAATCAGCACCTATGTATAAACTGAAACCAAAAAATGATGCAAACTACAGATAGGAAGATGGTTCAAATAGGAAAATATTAGGTTGGGAAAAAATAAATCCATATTGTTTATATGAACTATAGAACTTTATTTAACATGCTTCGGAATGTCAGATTTAGGCTAAATATGCAACGTTTTGCTGTATGATTTGTTGTCATTTTAAAGATAACTTCCTAATGCCTCTTCATAGAAGTCATGCTCTTTATTTGCAAAAGTCCTCGCTATATACCAATTTTTTTTATCATTGACAAGTCCGGATTGTATGGTGGATGCATTAAAACTTCCCAACCAAGCTCCCAAAGATTCTGGCGAATCACCTAGCGCTGTCCTGGCGGAACACGACACCTCTCTTCTTGTTGGCGAATTCTGGCTGTTCCTGGTCAATTTGCTATCTTGAAACGTTCCAGTTGTTGACAATAGAGATCCGAACTTAGCGTTTGGCCATATGGAAGCAACTCATAATAAATAATTCCCTTTCCGTCCCACCAAATGCATAGCAGAACCTTCCTGGTCGTTAGTCCTGGTTTAGCCACCGTTCGAGGTGCTTCACGGCTCTTTGAAAACGATCGTTTTCTCACAAGGTTATCGTATGTGATCCATTTCTGATTTCCAGTCACCACCCGTTTAAGAAATTGGTCTATATCATCTCTACTTTTTGTGTGGTACCCAAACATCGAGCTTCTTTTTGAATCCAGCTTTGTGTAAATGGTTTAATGGTGTTTACCACTGCTAACATGCCGGTCAACCTCGATCATTTTTTTTGTTTTGTTTTGTAAAATTATAGAATTGTTCGGCCAATGGTAAGGGAAGACTTTATGATGATCCTCATCAGAAACTATTTTGAATTCATCAATGCCAAACCAATCCGGCTGAAGGTGCAATCTTATATGGGGTTCTTACTAGAACGGCACGAAAAGTAAAAAAAGTACTAAATACATTTTGTATTTGGCGAATCGTTATAGCCAGAACTCTTAAATTTGGAATAGAGTGCTGGACATATGTACCCTTGGTTTTTTGTGGACAGATGGAACTAAGAACGTGAAATTTGGAATGCTAATCAAGATTGAGAAGGAGGTGGTTTTGGAAGTGTGTGAGGAAAAGTACTTAAAAGTACTAATTTTGCTACAACTTGAATATAGAGGAACGAATGGAGCTATAATCTTAAAATTTTAAATTAACATTTCCGTCGGAGGATTGGGATGTGTCGGTAGTTTTGGAAATTTGGACTTATTAGTACGAAGAGTTCTAAATGGTACTATATTTGGTGCAATTTGAATTTGGGTAAATCGATAGAGCTGGAACACTGAATCTTTGAAATAAGATTACTGTTGGAGGGTAGATTGATTATGATAGATGGATTATAAATGTAATTTTTGAAATTTTTTATGTGTACTAAATGGTACTAAATTTTGTACAATTTTAATCTTTAAATTATGAATAAAAATACTCTTGCAGGTTGTTTTGAAAATTCGTACTTATATGTTGCAATAAAGATTGCTGTTGGGATGTTGAGTTGAGGTATCTAGCGAGTTTTAGAAAATTGTACTTATTTGTACTACATTTGGTACAATTTGAATTTGAGTGAACTGATCGGAGTGAAATCCTAAAAATTTGGAATTAAGATTACTGTTGAAGAAATGACATGTAGTTTATTTTCCACGTCACTTGTGTCTTCCTTCACTTCGCTGAGAGGAGTGTAATCGCATTGGTAGAGTTCAAGCTTAACCCCTGGAACTCTGATGCCATCCTAGCTCTTCTTCTGTAGCATGAAACAGGTTGCGTAAAATATTGTCGTTAATTTCTTACTCATGGGCAGATCATTTGTTCAGTAGTAAATTATTTATACCCTACTGAATATTTCGAAGATCTAACTGTAGCTTTAAATTACTACCAAAAATCTCACTGGAAAAAATACTGACATGTCAAATGATTTGTGCGCTCTTTGTCAAATAACCTTTACCGTGTTATGTTATAAGGGAGCTATATCATAACGTGGACCATTATATCTCGTTTTCAATACCAAACATCCTAGGGATAAGCACATCAATTGATGGTCGCGTAGGACCATCAATATACCTAAAACAAATATAAATTCGGTCTGAATATATCCATCTTATGGTGGAGGTTATGAGACGGGGCCTTCACATTGTTTTCAAATAAAGTGTGGTGCTTGTCTTCTATCCTCTTCGAAATTTGGCTTGGTTGTCACTGAAGTCTACGTTATGCCCTGGATTCGAACATGTTCACACGATCGTGAATAAAAATAACGAAACCCAAAACTCTGTGATTGTGATTATCTCGTAGCCGAACATTTGAAAGGATATACAAGAATTGACACTTACCCACACGTTGTAAATGTATTTATATGATCCGTATATATAAGACTTACCTAAAATGATAAGCTAAAATGCAAAAAGGCGTAACTAACAATAAATTGAAAATTGACTTTTTGAATGAATATTGTGAATGTCAATAAACTACATGTGTTGACAAAGTTTTACACGTCTGCGGTCAAAACAGCAGCTTCTATTAACAAAAAACAAAAAGACGTAACTACAAGTGGGTTTATTTTATAAATGCAAAAAGGCGTAACTAACAAAAAATTCAGGTTTTTACTTAATTGTTATGACTGTGTTAGAATAAAACATTAAATACAATTTTTAGAATTAGTAAAATTGTATAGAAAATAGAAATATGGAATAATTACATCAGTAACTTATAACGATCCGACAATCGACAATTTGTCTACACATAACATCGTTTGTAGTAACAAAATTATTATTCTGTAAAAATATAGAAATTTTGTCGATAAATTTCCAAAAAGCTTTTAATTTTGAAAACAAAATACATACAAATTTGGAACAAAACAAGGCATGTTCAATGTTGAAGAATATTTGTCGATAAGTTAACTTCGAATTTGTTGGTGTTGTTTATTAACATTTTTAACAAATGTTGGTAAAAACTGTTATAGAATTTAAATATTGTTTATTTTGTCGTTATAATATTTTATCGATTTGAGAATTGTTTAAATTTTATAGTGAATCGACCCACAGGACTTGTAAATCCATTTACGAACTTCGTCTCTTCTTTATTAAATATGTATAAACAAATTGAAAATTCGCTATATTATTAGTACTGTACAACACATATAAATATTTTCTTTTAATGACCTAACATTTTACTTTAGAAAATTCAGTTTAACCAGCATTCACTGTCATATTTTTTTTTTTTTTTTTTGACAAAATTTAAAAACTGTCACAAAGTCAAAACAGCGAAATCAGCAAGAATCCTACCTACTTTCCCCCAAATGCACTCCACATCAAGGGAAATGTTTTTTCATCAGTTCCCTTTATGTTGAACTGTAAAAAAGTGCCTCAAAATTTCTTAAATTAAAAGAGAATGTTGAGCAGTGGTAAGTACCACCACCACTCAAAGTCTGATCATCTAACTTCAATATCAAAAACTTTCCAACAATGGAAATGTCCGTCCATCTTTTGTAATCATTATCGTTATTACAATGACAACAAAAACAATAATAAAACATACAATACTCCTACTTCTTTGGAAACAAATAGCAAAAGTGGTTTTTGATACGACTGAATAACTGATTGAATAGTTTCTTGCTTGGATGAGTGACTGGCTGGCTAACACATGGACTCAACAAACACTTCAGGAACTGACAGGAGGAATAAAACTGCATTTTGCGCTAAAAAAACTCCACACTGCTCAACAAACGCTAGACGGCGTCCAGACACAATGCAAAACTTATTGTTAGACGACGAATGGCACACACACTCACATCAATAACAGAAATCTTTTGAGGCAAAACGACAACAATGCCCTTCAAGGAGGACAAACTACTTCGGGGGAACAATGAAATTATATAGCAGGGCTTACAAAGCGCACTCAATAAAATACAGCAACAAAACATGGAACAACAAAATACAGCAACAAAAAGTCAACGAAATAAAAAGCGGAAATAAAACAAAAAGTCATCATGACGTCGGCAATGACGATGCCGATGATGATCAGCGACAAAACAATCTAAGAAATTTTCAAGAGTCTGGCAAAATAAGAATTTTTCAGATTTCAACTCTCAAAGTCAGATACTTTTTGAGGGGAAAAAATTGTAATCAATTTTCAAGTGCTTTATAGAAATATAAAAAAAGAATGAAAGAAATCAAATAACAATGGGAAATTGAAAGAAAAAATTGCTACTTTTTTGGGTAGAAAAAACAATTGTAAATTTTCGTTACATTGAAACTTTGCCAAATTTTCGTGGCATTGTAACTTTTTTTTTTGACAATGCTGTTAAAATAATAAAAAGGAAATATCAACCCTCATATCTTTTTAATTGATTTATTGAAATAGAAAAAAATCGCTTCTTATTGTCATGATATTTCAAAATCAAAGTGTGAATTTCAAATAAATTTTAAGGATCTGATGTATAGATTACTTTCGATAGAAAAAAAAATTAATACAAAATTCATATACGAGCTGAGGCAGGGAAACTTTCATAGACGTGTTGAAGGTGTAGGGTACCTTTCATATACGAAGAGAATAAGAAGAAGAGAATTTCTCTAAGACTAGCTTAAGCTAGCCGATCTGAACATGAGATTTTTATAGACGAGCTGAAGAAGCACAAGGACTTTCATAGACGACCTGAAGGTTCAGGGAGTATTTTATATACGATCTTAATAAAGCAGAAAGTATTTCATAGCCGATCTGAACATGCACAGTGGCTTTCATTGAAAACATGAATAATCAGGGAGAATTCAATGAACGAGCTAAAGATCGAGGATTATAAGTCGATTGCATTGTGTATATTTCCATTGGCTGGACGATTATAAATTCCATTGCTATGCAGTGTTGATCTCATTAATGATGCCAATATATTTCTCTCCCACTCCTCATTGCATTCGAAAGTCTTTGGTAGGCAAAGTTCATATTTTTGACCTTTGATAGCACATAATTCACATGACGGCAGAAGTCGAATCTTTCATGCAAGATTTTTCTAAGGTACTTCATCCTGTCTGACACTCCTATTATGTCATTGCCAACTTTTATATATGGAATGTATTTTCGCAAGTTCTTCGCAGTGGTCTTGGGTTTGCCTTTGAAAACCACCAATACACATTTTCCAACATTGAGTTTAAGTCCCCATTTTTTGTTCTTTCCACAGTGGTACATCCTGTTGTAGTACATCAACCGGCCATCATCATCTTATTCTTTAATTTTGCAGCTTCAGTAAAACAAATGTGTTTCCTTTAAAGTATATCGTGGAGTTCCTCTTTGCAGTTCAGGTATGTTCCACTATCCAGACATCGATCCGGTTGAAGTCAATTGCATTGTAGATGTCCAATTGGCCGGACGTCTATAAATTCCATTGCTATTAAGTGTCGGTCTCATTCCTACGCATGATGCCAATATATTTCTCTCCTACATTCTAATCCTTTGCTACATCTTCCATGTAGCAAAGGTCCACCTCGTATTCGAAAGAAGCTTTAGTAGGCAATTTTTATATTTTTGGCCTTTGATAGCACATAATCCCCTTGACACTCCGATGAATTTTTGCATTTTAGGAAGTTTTTTGCAATGGACTTGGTTTTGTCCTTGAAAACCACCAATACACATTATCCAAGTTTGAGTTTAAGTTCCCATTTATTGAAGTAGTTGTCATGTATTTCCATGTACACATTCAATCTTCAATACACAGTGCTTCCAAAGCGGAAAAGCATTGCAAGTATCACATCATCAGCGTTTGTTAACAGCAGTCCTCTTTTAAGTGACCCTGGTATGTCACATACGAACAGGTTGTATAGAACCCAGTAGTGATCCCTGAGGCATCCCTGCTTTGACCAATCGCTGTTTAGGCATATTACTCTACTCTCACACGAAAGACACGACGCTTGAGAAAACTTAACGTGAATGCCTTGCTGCTAGACTGCATCAAAAGCTTTTGAAAAGATCGAACTAATAGCAATGGTACCTTCCTACAGTTTTAAGCTTTCGGTGACATATGTAGAGAATGCTGTCAGTGCATGGGTTTTTAAATAGACGAGCAGAAATAGCTGAAAAAAACATGGATTCTTTTGTATGCAAGTTGCAGCAGTTAGGGTATCTTTCATATACAAGCTTAAGCAGGGAGTCTCCTCCATAGGCATAAGTTTCTTTCAAAGTCGAAATTTAATAGACAGTCTCTTTCTTAAGCAGATGAAGTCAATGACAGAAGAATAGGGATTTTTTTATAAAGAATCAGGAAGTCTTCACATGATAATATTCTCCGAATTGTTCATTGGACGCCAGATGCGAAATAGGAATAGCGGTCATACAAGTATCAATTCACTTTCAGTTTTTTCACAATATAGCAATTGCTTTCGTCCTATTACAATTTTTCAAAAATGTCCCTAGCTTAACAAATCTTAGGTATTATTTTCTTAATCTCCAACTAATAAGAAACACTTTCCCAAATTTCGATATTATTCAGCACAACTTGACTGTCCATCAAAAATCAGCAGGTTGCTGCAATTACTTCAACTTTGCTTACACTACATTCTTACTGCCCTTCGCGAAAGCATAAACTCGCACATAGACTCACACATACACACAAAATCCTAATTGTTTAAGGAACACGCAGAGCAACAATCCTTTCAATTCCCGCTATAATGCACCATACATTGGCACGTACAAATATAAGAAATCCTGCTTGTTGCATGCCATCCATACTACATTTGCACAGTTGGAGAACACAATGTCGCACACATCGTACTCGTACATACTATTTACATTCCTTAAAGGATTTTTTGGGTAAAGTATAAAGTATTTTGAATAGAAATGGCTTAACTATTGTTGGTGTTGTTGCATTTGTCGCATTCAAACGAAAGGGTGCCACAGCAGTGGTTTCTATGTGTTATGTTACACCCCACGACATCAAATGAACGACCGACCCTACCCTGTCTATAAATTACAAAATTGACATATATTTCCGTTAAATACCGCCAAAACAATAGTAACAATACAACAACAAATCAATATTTGGTGACATTTATTTTAAAATAGAATTTTTACATTCTTTTGAGAGAAGAATGTAATAAGAAAACAATGAAGAAAATAAAAGTTCTTTACAAAATAGATTTGTTTATACAAAATTTTGGTGACATTTTGTGGTTTACTCGGCGGAAAGATTTCAAAGGCAAGTAAAATGAGGTTAAATTTCTATAGACTTTTGTGAAAAATTTTTAGGATTTTTTTTTTTATTTTAGAACGGAAGCAAATAAATGCCACTTTTGTACACCTAAGTCTGTTTTTACACGGTCTTTTTGTACACGGTTTTGATATAACACGGTTTAAAAATTGAAAGTTTAAAAAAAAAAACTGAGTATTTTTAATTTCTTTACACGATTTTATTCCATTTAGCACGATTTGAAATTGTATGTACTTAATTTTTTTGTCAAATTTAATTTTTTCGAATATGTTCATATCACAAAAAAGTATTTATGAAAGAAAAAAGTCTGAAACCATCGATAGTAACGATAGTTTGCGAACACTAGCTTAAAAATTTAAGTGAATTCCCCTTTAGCGCGTACAAACAATTTTTACTGGTCAAAGCAAATGTGAATACCACTAATTTAGTGTAATTCCCTTTTTTACACGGTTTTTACATGGCTTCTTCTGGAACCAATCTACCGTGTAAAAACAGACTTAGGTGTATCTACCACGAACATGATAAAACACATAACAGAATTTGTAAAATTTAAGAAAAGTAGGCATTCAAAATTCCTAATATCGAATTTGCTTATAGTAACTAAAATGAGACTCTATAATTAAAACATTAAAAAGGCATATTGTTCTCAAATATTTAAAAAAATATCAGGGGCTTTATCTATTAACAAATTGCCGTATATTTGAACATTTCTTAGAGAGCCTCAAATACACAATAACAACCAACAATATGATGAGAAAATGTGTCAAAAATCGTAAAACCCATAAATCGCAATTTCAATAGCAAACATCCTAATATGGATTAATTTTTAAAAATACAAACGGTATCTAAAAATTACAAACAGATCCTAGAAAATAAAAAAACAAATATGTTTACAATACTTTCTTTAACTTTACCATGCGACCTCTGTCGAAGGTATGGTGAACTAAACGCAGAATTAAATTGTTGTACAGTTTGAACACCATAACGATTCTAGTTTGAAAGTCTTTACTGACATTTGAAGCATATTCACAAACCTCAACAATTGTACAGGGTGTGCTGCATTGTCACCATGTACTTAATGTTAATAAAATCAGCGAATTTCAATTCGCCTCTTACTCGTACATTTCAATTGTGGACAAATTATTTAAATTGAACATAGGAACGGTAAAATATAATTTGACTAAAAAAGAGATTTAATGGGTTACACAAAATATACAAGGATGGTATCCCTCTGAGACCTCCCAGATATCTGCCTTTGTAAATATATGGTCTTCATATTGAAACTCCTGACATGCCAATCTAGCTATGAAGCTTTAGTAAAGTGTTAAACTATAGTGTTGATCGTTAGTGTATGTTAGTGTATTTTGTATGTTAGTGGCATACAAAATAATTCGATATGATGACAGAATGAAATAATACAATTTTTAGGTATAAAACAATGACCATGTTTAGGTGTAAAAGTCTGATGGACATATGGAGTATGTGTATTTATTAGGTTGGGGAAAAAGAAATCCATTATTTTAGATAGATTTCTCGTAAAGTATCGATCAAACAATTTCAAATTTATGCGCGTTGGAAGTGTGACATTTCGCAGTAACAAAAAATTATTTTGCTGTTTTTCGTTTGGTGAATTCAGTTGTGAGTTACAAGCTGTTAATAATAGAAGTGAACAAAGAGAAAATTCGGTACTTTTTACAGTTTTTCTTTGACAAAAACGAAAATGCAAGCCCAGCGGCTAAAATTGTGAATGGTGTTTATGGTTCCGATACCTATTATGTGCAATTTTTGTTTCGTAGATTCGGTTCAGGAATTTTTATGTTAAAGATGCACCTTGCACAAGTAGGCCAGTCGTCGAAAATGTCGATAAAATCGGAGAAATTATCGAATACTTGACCGGAATGTTTGCAGTCGTAACATCGCCCAGGAGCTAAAAAAATCGACCATAAAACTTTTTTAAACCGTTTACTTTTGACCAGAATTGGCCTACAGGCCACATACATCTACAGTGACTCGCCAGAAATTTCAGGTGCTTGGTTGGGAAGTTTTGATGCATCCGCCATACAGTCCGGACTTGACACCAAGCGATTATCATATTTTTCTTGCATAGCATTTTTCCAATGATAAAAAATGTATATCTATTGGTATCTATTGTGAAAATCGACTACTAGAGTTTTTTGCAAAAAGATCGCGACTTCTATGAGAGAGGCATTATGAAGTAATCTTTAAAATGGCAACAAATCATACAACAAAACCGTGCATATTTAGCCCATTCCAAAGCATGTTAAATAAAGTCCTATAGTTCATATAAAAATGGATTTCTTTTTCTCCAATCTAATATTTTGACACATGTCTATTTTGTATTAAAATTTCCAAATATAAATTATATTTACAAATATATGAAATTTTATGTTTAACCTCATGTCATTTGGAAACCTGGCCCATAGTGCGTCGAGTTGGAACATTTTTTTTAATTCATAATTTCCAAAATTGTGACAGTGTGTGGGGAAGGTACCAGAGATGGTGATCCTATTTGGTCTATATTTAGTATAAATACTAAAGTCTGTCATGTTTAGAACACACAACATTCATCATTCGTTCATGTATACATTTTAATGAAAGAATTTAACCTATATGAGGAGGCACCAGGAGAAGTTGCCAAATAGGCCTTTTTGCCGTAACAAAGTGTATGTAACCTCATTACCCATTCGGTAGTGTGTCGATAGCTCAGAACGCTAAGTGGTCTGGCAACATACGTGTTGCTCATTTCCCAAAGGTTGCTCAAAATATATCGCTACATCAAAATCTACTTTGAAAACCTTGACTAATATAAATTTAATTACGACATAAAAACGCGTCGCATTACGATGGGTTCGTAGGTTCTCCTCCTGCCTTTCCTTTCATTGCAAAACTTCGAAGCTTGACTCAAAAGAGACTAGTTTCAGATATATTCAATTCCAAATAATCATATTCATTCAAAATACCAAAAATCGATCGCGATTGGTATGAGACACCTAACATGATAACACCTAAAGAAAATCTAAAATATCAAACAATACTGAATTCGGTTGAAAAGCGTGTCCAAATACCGAATAGTGATGTTACAGTTATATGGTAAGACTACTCTACGCATGGGCAACCGAAAATACTAAATGACAGCCAATGTGTTTGAAAAACGTATAAAAAGTAAAAAGAAAAAATATCGAAATTTGGCTTATGTGGGTGTTATTTGAAATGGCGGACCACAATAACATCCTTCTACTGAAATACAGTAGATATCGGATATAAGCACATCTCATATAAGAAAAAATCTGATATAAGAAAGATTATCAAAATCACCGAACCTTTTTACTTACATCTTCTCAATGTAAAAATTATTTCATATAAGAAAAACGCGAATAAGAAAACCACTGATATAAGAAATGTTTGTCAAACACCAAAGCTGACAAAGGTATTTGAAAACTTTTCATATAAGAAAATATTTAAGATTGTTGACCACACTGAATATATTCAAATATTGCTAGTCAAATTATGAACTGATTTTAATTTTGTTTATTTCAATTTTTAGTTTTTAAGATACTGAATTTGTTCTTGCCAAACTGTCGTAAATTTGTATTTTTTATATACTGAATGATTTTCATTTAAACATTTTACTTTAAGAAAATATATTCTAATAAGAAATAGATTTCTTATATGCGTATGTACTCTTATAAGCAACAACTTTCTTATATCTGATAATTCCATATAAGAAAAAAACGCATATAGGAAAGAAATCTCTGACTTTTTTGAAGTTTCTTATATCCGATATCTACTGTATTTTTTTGTACAAAGATCCAATGAAAATACCAAATTACAATTTGGTTCAAAAATCGAGGCCAAAATCATCAAAGTACAAATATTGAGCGGTACCCCTATATTTACCGATATATCCCATTTTCAATATCTAGGAGTATATGCAAAATATATATCTTAAAGATTGCGAGCTCTACTGTCATTCCAACAAAGGGACATGGTTATATTGGCATATAATTTTATTCTGCTAAACCTAGATGAATATTGCAGATGCTACAAAGCCCGTATAACTTCAAGGTATTTTATATTGACCGTACCACCTTGTGGCAATGCAGTCGAAGAAAACAGTAAGTATAACCTTCAGATTTGACCGAACATAATGTGATTTTGTTTGTTCTTTCATTTGGATAATTGGGCTTTGATTTCAATGTCAAAGCCCAATTTGGATCATCAGGGATGATGATGTTCAACAACTTTTACTCAAATATATTTATCTATTATTTGAAGTATAAACATTATTTTCAACATGTCTCAAAAGTAACGTATGGGTATTTACGAGAAAGGGTGAACCCAAGTCGAACATTTTTTTCTTTAACTGTACTAAGATTCGTAAAGTAACCGCAAAAAGTACAAAGAAAGACAAAAGTTGTCATGTTTTCTTCTTTTTCTTAGCATAAATACAATTTACTGACTACAAATACAGTTATGGCAGAAATAACAAGTAAAAAAGTGTCAGTGTCGCCGACAGATATATATCCTCAGCCTATGGTTTGCGGAATTTACACACATTATTTATTATTCGCTCTATATAAGGTATATATTTTAATCAAAGAGGTTTCGGATTTAATGTTGATCAAATATATTATTCTGGTATCTGGTAAAAATCGGATAGCCCCTTCGCATGATATGTAAAATTAATTTTTAGGACAATTTTGTGGTGGAGGTACCTGTATTTGTGGGCCGATATTTCTCATCTTCCAACTTGAACTAAGTTTGGAAGAAATATTAAGATGTTGGATGAGACGGACGGACATTTGTAAATCGACTCCAAATTGTCTGAAACGGATTTGGTACAAAGAAACATGGGGTCTAAAACCAATATTTCGATGAGACACATTTTTGCCGTATCAAAGCGTATACACCATTATTAGCAATAAGGCTGAGGGTATAAAAACTCCCGAAATGAAAAATGTCGCGTGAGTGACCCACAATAATCGCTAGCAGAAAGGCCAAATTTTGAAAGTACAAAAATAATGCTTGATATTTTTATTTGTGTAAAGAATATTTAAAGTTCAAATTGTTCAAACAATTCACTGAGCTTCCCAATGAAGTCTAAAGTCATGTATTTTCACAAAGAATAAAAGCCGGAGGGGCTCTTTATATACCACAAAAAAATATTGAGTGGTTACAAACCACAAAAATAAAATATTGTGTTTGATTTATTTAACATTTAATGTTTTATTTTGCCTCTACATAGGTATACGAAATAATGAATGTAGGACAAACATTTCTAGGCGTTATAAACATATAGACCAACAACAACTTTATAATAATAGCTCTGTATTACTAATCAAGTGTTTTGACTATCTTATTGAAAATAAATAAAAAAAAAACAGGAACAGAAACAACGCTGTTAATTATCTTTATTTACAGTTAACATTTGGTAGCCGAAATTCTATGACGCATATTAATCTAAAATAAAATAAACAACAATAATGACGAATACCTGTCAATGAAAGTGCATTGCATTTTCTTCGAATTTAGAGTAGGAGCTACGAAGATAATGAAAGAAATTACGATGAATGTGTGTCACCAATGTTCGAAAGATAATGTTGGGGTAAGAATACAGTAGTTTATAAGTTTATTTAAATAAGTTTATTTAAATTACCATGTTTTAAACAAATTATAACTCTTGTCAAATAGGAATTATCGATCTATCCTATTTGTAGATCAGTTCGATCTTAAATAACTCATAACCATAAAATATTCTTCAATACTTCAGAATATAGGTTTTCATAACTATTTTAATTATGTACGATATATAGAAAACCAAACTCCATACTAACTAATGACTTCGACAGAAAGCACAGAAAACAAACAACAACTGTTTATTGATGATTGTGTTGCTCCTATCTGAAAATTGTTTTAACAGTTCTATTTTGCTATATAAACAGTTGAGCTGCGAAACGATACGGCACACTTTCAAGGGAAGCTATTGACAGACGACAACGAAAACCAAAAACAACAACAACAAAATGTTCGCAGCCAACACCATAAAACGACAAGGTTGTTTTTCTTATCAATTTTTAATTGTTGTCTTGGTTGCAAATTTGGCAATTGGATTAAGTGCAGATGTAGGCGAGGATGATGATGGAGATCTACCCACGGATATATGGTGCATTGATGTGGCAGAGTTTGTAAGTCCATATAACAAAATTTATTTATATTTTAATAAATATTTAAAAAAATTGTATTTGTTCGTATAGTGTTACAGATATTTGGATATGCCACGATCGGAATGCATTGCCAAGTTAAATGAAATTTGTATTGAGGAGACTAAAAATCAGGCGACAAATGGAGGTAGTGAGGAACCATCGCAAATACAACCAGATGTGGTTGAACAATCCAGTGAAAAAAGTGATGAATCCTCTGCATCGGAATATCAACAAGATGAAGCTGATCCACCCCAATGGTTACAGAATATGGTAGATGAACTTTTCAATCCCAAAAATAAATTATTGGTAAAGTAAATTTACTTTTAAAACGGAAAATTTAAAAATTAGAAGAAATGATTTTTATTGGGGGTTCATAATATCCCGAAAAACATTAATTTTGACCAGAAGATCTCCTTTTTATTTAAGACGAAAGGATTTTTTTCATAGAAGACCAGACAGCCTACTTAGTTGCACATATGAAGGACTATTTCATAGAAAACCAGAAATACTTCATAACAAAAGAGATGTTGCTTGTCATATAACACCCGGAAGTCTCCTTCATGAAGGTATTCTTCATACAAGACAAGATTTCTATCGATGACCAGAAAATCTTCTTCTTAAAAGTCCAATGGATATTCCAAGAAGTCCTTCCCAAAGAAGACCACAAGGTTTTCATAAGGCACGGGAGAACTTTTTAGAAGTCCAGAGGGGATTCTTTACAGAAGATGAAGTCTTCATAGAAGAGTAGAACGTCATATCCGCAGAAGAAGACGAAGGTCTAGAAGGTATTATTCATAAGGGAAGGTATTCTTTATAGATGAGCAAAAGTTCTTATTCTTAGAAGAGCTGGTGGTCTTCTTCATAAAATAGCTGGAGATCATCTTTATAGAAAATCTGAAGGTATTATTCATGGAGGAGTTAAAGGTTTTTTTCATAGAACTGAAGGTCTTCTTCATAGAAGAGTCGAAGGCCTTCTTCCTTAGAAGAGCTGAAGGTCTTCTTTATAGAAAAGCTGAATAGTCTTCTTTATAGAAAAGCTAAATAGTCTTATTTATAGAAGAACTGAATGGTATTCTTTATAGGAGAGCTGAATGGTCTTCTTTAAAGAAGAGCTGAATGGTCTTCTTCATAGAAGAACAGAAGGTATTTTTGTTTACTTCTCCATAATGTTATATAAGAACAGAACGTCTTCTTCATAGAATATCATGTCTACTGCAGGAGGTTTACATCATAAATAATAAGAGGTTTACGTCATATATGACATAGAGAACCTGGAGATCATTAATGTCCAGGATGTCATCTCCTAGAAGGTTCTTTCCATCGCACCTCACAAGCCAGTCCTTTCATAGAAGACCAGACACCCACCACAATGAATATCAGAGGCCTCCTCACAATATTCACGGTATTCTTATAGAGCATGGAAAACCAGAAATAATTAATTCTCACTGAAGACCAGAAGGTCCTTTTTTTACAGCACCATAACAAGGTATTCTTCGTAAGAGACCTGAAGAGGAAAACTTCGTAAAATATGAGAAGACATGATTCATAGAAAATTAGCCCATAGACCAGAAGTACATGTGGCATTTGTTTGTTGGGATGTGAGTTTACTTTTTTAGGTAAGCCAGCTTAATCCCTTTCTTGTTGTTTTAAAAAAATATAAAAACAACAAGATTTTTATTTTAAAGTGGGTTATGGTCACCTTGATTACTTTCGGGAAAGGTAGAGAAGACTATAGTTTCGGATTTCGCCACAAATCCTTATCGGCCTTCTTAGTTTTTTGCTTGCGATATTGTCCCAGGGAGTCATGTATCATTCCACTAAACAAAAAAAAAACACTTCTTCCCCAATTTTGTTACGTCAACAACGTCAAGCCTGAGTACTTCTAGAGAACGCTCTTCTGTATTCCATTTTCATCACAGAAGCCCAGAACGTGGTGTTATTAACCGACCAGACTGTGTTCTTATAACAAAAGGATTTGCTTCTTAATGCATGCTAGGAAGAAGGTTATCGCAGGACACAGATCGTTCCCAACACATACTTATTTCAGAATAACTTATAAATACGATCGAAGTATATTTATAATTAAAAATAGAGCTGCACTTGTAAGTTCCGAAGGTCAATGAGCTTCAAAATAATGTCGCAATTATATTTACTAGACTATCATATCATACATCCTCACGACATATATAGATATCAAAGTCGTTGCAAGTTTTCATTTTCTGTAATGAAAAAGCCATAATTAATAAAAAGATACTGAAAATCTTGTTTGGACAACAAATGTTAATGATACATATGCACTATATCGATTGCCTACCCATCCATGCTATTCCTTATCATGTTAACCGCTTAACTACATTCCGCAAATATAAAACTACGCACAATATTGAATCTGTTGCCATTTCCATTGCAACTGCATCGAGGACAAGATGTCATCCAGCGGCAGTATTCGAAGTTTTATTTATCAACTACTTGTTGTGGCTGTTATAATGAATATAGCAACAAGTGCTTACGATAACAATCCACACTGTGTGGAAGTAGGAGGATATGTAAGTTTATATTTAAATTCGTTTATATATTTTATGATTTCTTATTAATTTAATATATGTAAATGAATCATTTATAGTGTCAAAATCAATGGGACTGCTGTTCCAAGCGATGTCTCAGCTATTCATCCAAATGTATTGGACCACCTGGCAAATCTGTAGAATTCAATCAACCGAAAATCACATTGTTAGATGTAGTTAACAATGAAATTATAAATCGTCGAAAAAAATATTAAATGCAAACTTGGTGATTATATGCGAAAGCATAGCATTTCATATAAGAAATGGAAACTACAAAAAAAAAATAAAATGTACACATATTTTATTTTAAATAAATATGTCTAATACTATGTGCACCATAATATAAAAATGAATTAAGGACTTGAAATATATTAATATTGGGACTAAAACAAATTAACAAACAACTATATATTATAAGAAATTGAATGTAGTATAACCAGGTATTTATAAAGCAACTTATAGTACAATAGAAGAAGGTATTTTGTAGAAAACCAGAACATTTTATACATATAAGACCAGAAAACCAGAAAGTCATATTCATAGGAGAAGATTGTTAACCTAATGGTTACTATTTTGTCGATAGAACAGACATATAGTCCTTGTATGACTCTTGGTTTGTAATCTATTCAATTTAAAGCAAACGTGACACATGCCATTCGATATGCTGTAGTACAATGTTATGTCCAAAATTCCATCTCAATCAGAGGGAGCTTTCTGAACTCAAGTTGGTATGATCTGAAATTAAATAAAATTTGGGTAAATGGTACATAAGTTTATGAAATCGGACGAAAATTTATAGGGGGCTATATCCTAACTGAAATGTTTTTTGATACAATGCAGGCTGTATATTGTTTACAACAATACATCCTCTGCTCATCTATGAAGTGGCATCCATCTATGAAGTCCCTTTATATATGATTCTGTATTTTTGAGATTTTGTGTAGGCTTTCAATTAAATTGACTGAAATTTGGTTTGAGAGTCAAATTTTCATATTACCTCGAGATGAAGGATTTCATTTTGTGTAGTCAACACATCTTTTATCTTCTCAGTCGGTTTTGGGAAGATCAAAAATTCAACAAGGTCCAAGTCCGGTGAATACGGCTTTGTTTTGAACAAAAAACCCAACAAGAATTATTGTTTCAGCTGATCATGACATATTCCTTATTGAATGTACGACTTTGTGGCAAGAATTATTGATATGCAACCCCATTGCCTTAGAAGACCAGAAAATGTTCGCCATGAAGAAGGGTTTCTTCATAAAAGAATAGAGTATCGCATCAAGTTAGAGGACTTCTTCATAGAAGAGCTGAAGGTCGTTTTCATAGAAGCGCAGAAGGTCTTCTTCATAAAAGAACTTAAGGTCTTTTTCATAAAAGAGTTGAAGGTCTTCTTCATAGAAGAGCTGAAAGGCAGCCGCTTTTGCCGAAAGATATATACCCTAATCTTACCGTTTGCGGAGATTTTCAGAATTACACACAGGTTTTTGACTGTATATATGGTATATGTTTTTTTAAGTCTTGAGCATCTGTGGAGCGATAACAATATTTCAATTCCCTTCAAATTAAATTTAAATTTTGTTGGGGGGTTGCAGCAGAGGGAGAGGATTACGGGTCCCACTTTCGAACATGGTCAATTTAAGGTTAACATCTTACACTCTGAAAAGTTTCGAAAGAATTGGAGTGTAGTGGGCCAGTCGATCCCATCTTCGTACTTGGTTTGATTAAGATAATAGGTTGTGCAATATTAGATTGAAATAGGATAGTCCATTCGCATGATATTATATAGTTAATTTTCAGCAAAAGTTTGCACATTTTGGGAGAGATTCTAGAGAGAATGGACGGACCGATATTCTCCATCATCGAACATGATTTAAGTTTGGAAGATATATTACTATTACGACAGGCGGACGAATGAACATTTGTAAATCGGCTCCAAATTGTCTGAAACGGATTTGGTCCAAAGAAATATAGGGCCTAAAATCAATATTTCGATACGACATATTTAAGCCGTTGCAAGTTCTTTGTACCCTCATTAACCATAAGGCTGAGGGTATAAAAGTCTAAGAGTATACCTTAAAACGGCAAAGTTCTTTCCTAAACGTAACCTAATTAACCAACGATTTTAGTAAATGAACCCTAATCTGTCCCTAATCGGTATACTACTTGTACTTGAACAATTCACCAACATTAATAGTTGCGAATGCGGAGCAATCTCAGAACAGCAATTAATTAGGAAAAATAATTTAACTACGATAATTTACAAGTTTTTAATAAATGCAATAAATATAGAGAGTAATTTATACTCTTTGAAGTCGAGCTTATTGATCTAAGTTTTGCAATGAAAAGGAAAACCATAAATACATTTTTCAAATCTCAGCATAGGCTTTTACTGTAAATCACGAGAAAGTCTCTTCAATAATAAATTTAAATCATTATTTTCATCCATATATTCCGTTTCACCATCCTTATTATGTTGCCCCTTGGGTTCTCCAAAGCAACGATATGAGTAGCTAAGACATCTTCCCGAACAACATTCCCATTGATTTTGACACTGTAAGCAGTTGATAATAACATATTTTAATGACACAATCAAATAATATTAATAACATAAAATTATACTCACATAACCTCCACGAGGGACACATTTTGGTATTTGATCACTATCAGCAGCATTAATTGTTTGGAGCAGGAGAAATTCCAACATCAAACAAAGATATAAAAGAGATGTCGCTTTCATTATAACCAAGTTACAACAATACGATCGCAATTAAACTTTAACGTAATAACAATTTGCAAATGCGCCTATATATGGAATATGAGGTATTGTAAACCACCTAATGCACTGTCGTTGTTTATATGCAAAAACAACAAAAAGGTAAATTACAAAATATGTGGGTGAATACATGCATGGCCTACTTTTTATTATTATTATTTTTTATTATATTTGACTTTGGCTGAATTTTCAGGGTTTGTTTATGGATATCTTTTGTTGTGGTTTTTTATCATTAAAGGAGAAAGTGTGCCTTTTTATTGAATTTTTAATTGTCATACACAACTGTGTTGGATGCGAATAAAAATAATTATTACGTGAGGAATTATCCAGTGCAAGAAACTGAAATTAGGTACTAGTTATATAATTTTCACAAGCAATAACTGGGACTGTATATGACAAGTTTTAAATAAAATGAGATAAGATGATGAATATGGAATATTCTTCCCGTAAACATTGCTACAACATGAGTGAATTTTTAATTATTTTAATGGATTTATCTACACATCATAGCAATTTCTGATCAAAATACACCATTTTCAATATTTAAGGAGGCAGATCAATATATCTACTACTATATATTAAATGTAGCTATCTCTATGTCCATCATCTCTACAGGGTTAGTTAAAATATTAGGCTGTCCCGGCGACTCTCGCTTGATACACATTCAGGATGACTGACCATCCCGACCGAAGCATGCTCGTTGGCAGCTTGCTGGACTGTTTAATTGTGAACACTAACACTAGCTGCATCTTTGAGAACAATCGGTCAATGTCAGATGGAATGACTTCCTGAATGTCGTTGCTGTGTGGCTTGATATCCTTCCGGATGTGTCAAAGGGATGGATCCTGAACTACTATATGGTGGGTGGGATGCGTGGACAGATAGCATGCCAGCAGGAACTGCCTGGTGAGCAACACATTATTTTGCTGCACTAACAGTATCCTTGCCTCCCGATGCAGATGATCCACACTCGTCATCTGAACACATCCGGTTGCTGTACGTAGGACATTGTTCTGTGTGGTTTGAAGTATTCTCCATTGCGAATCGCTGACAAACGAAGTCCAAACTGGGGCAGCTTAGTTGAGGCCAGATCTACTTATTTACTTATTCTGGACCGTTGGACCGTCCTGCCACTGATCGATATGTTTAGTTGCCGATTGACCTTATTTGTCCACGATGCGAATACAGTAAACCCCGCTTAATTACCCCAGTGAAAATTTCAAGATTTTTGAGTAATTATCCGTGGAAGGTAACTAAGCGAGCACGGTTAATTACCTCCTTAGGGTAATTATCCGCAGACCCCGGTTAAATACCCAGCAAGCGTAAATATCGGTGGACACTGGTGTTTTGTTTTTCTTTCTTTTTTGCTTGAGATATTAACTGGAGCTTTAGTTTGATAGGCAAAGATGTATTTCTGGGAGACATTTCACGAAAAATTTCAAAAATTTGCACTAGCAAATGTAAGTCGTTTTAAGTGAAGTTGTCAGATTGGACAGATTTAAAGGTATGGTTACTTTGGGGTAGGTTATTTAGGGGTAAATAAATGAAATGGGTAATTAAAAGAGGGTAATTAAACGTGCAATTTTGTAAGGGATTGTACTGAAAATAACTGGGTATTCTGAAATCGGATTAATTAACCGTGGAAGGTAATTAAGCGGGGAATACTGTATAGTGGCAGCTGATTTAGATGGGGAAATCTGCAATTTTCTACCCAGAAAGAATGTGGCTACCGAGGACAAGTAGGAGTTGATTTTGTCTTCGATTTCCACTGCATCTAATCCAGAGGCAAGGATCGAGCACTCGTGACGAGTGCATACGTGACGAGTTTAATGCCCTCTGGAGGGGATTTTGGAAATGTAGCAAATGCGAGATTACACCTCCTAGAAGGACACCCATTCTTATTTTGCGGCACTTCGACTTCTGTCCCCTGAACTCAAAATATGCCTGCCGTTTATGTAGTTACATAACCACCTCTTGGTTATGTTTGGCAATGTAGACATATTGAATGTCGTTAATCAAGGTGGCAAGGTTGACGGTATCAAAGGTCTTGGACAGATCCAATGCCACAAGAATTGTCCGCTCGGCAGGTCATGTCTTGTTGAGGCCATTGGTAATTACCAAATATTAGGTGGTGCAGTTTGATTCCAATCGTATAGTCCATTTGCCTGGTGTTCTAAAATGTATTTTCAGGAAAATTTTTACCATTTTGAGGGGGAGGTACCACACGGAGATTTAGGTTAAAAAAAAACTATTATAAGTGCAAATGTCGACTCCTAATGTTCTGAAACTACATTTTTCCACACATTCCCTAATTCAAAAGAATAAACAAATATAAAAATTCAAAATGTTCACGCTAGTTTAATATTAACAATACTATCTCTAAAAAATTAAACTCATCAATGGAACTGTTGCATAATATTTGTGTAATAGTTAATAATAATATTTATGTTGTACTATTTGGCCTGATTTTTTTTATATTGGTGCCTAACCTTACTACTCGGTTTTCCGACAAATACGACAAAAATAATAACTTCAATGATAAAATAAAATATGTTCTAATCATTAGAATCTAACATAATAAACATTTTTTGTGTAATAGAATAACAATTAAATTTAATAAATTTTTAGATTTTACAATGCAATTTAGTATTGATAAATATGACGTAGCTGTGTAGCACAACCAAATTCAATTTGATTCTTATACATAATCAATGAGTCAGAGGCAAGCACTGTATACTTATTTTTTGGGGTTGCTCTGTGTGTCTGCTTATCAGACAAACACAATAAACGACGAAAACAACAACAGCACATTAACAATCCATAGAACCATACACATTTTAAGCATGCTTTACAATAGCACACAACCATTCATTTTTCTTGGCTTGAGTGTTTTATTCACTTGTCCATCCTATCAGTTATTCATGAGAATTCTCATTCACTTTTTAGTGTCGTATATTAATAACATTCACCATTGGCGTTGAAAAGTTAAGACTATACTTCACAGGATCATTTCTGTAGTCAGTCTTCAATTACTTTCATTGCAAAATGAAAAATCACACACCCGCGATGAGGAGGTACATCGTTCTGTCTGTAGCGTGAGGTTTTGAACTTTGTCATTCTTTTGGGATTTCTTCGGAGTTCCATTGGTGGCATTGTTTCTTCGATGATCGCTCGATTAAACGGATAGAACGACTTCTGAGTGGTGTTACTTTAATTAAATCAATTTGAAAATTAAAAAGTGAAAGGGAAAGAAAATAAGTTGGTTTCATTTCCAAGATAGTGAAGTATTTGTTGTATAAAATGTTGTATTATTGGCAAAAGTATAGAACATCAAGTGGAATATATTTTTCTGGCTATCAAATCGAATTTTAAAATAAATGAATGTTATCTTTTTAGTAGTAAAAAAAACATAATATAAATATAATAACAACAACAAATAAAATAATTACAACACAGAAATAAAAAATTACAATACAAATTGTAATAATAAAATATAATTTCGTCCGATTTCAATATGTTTTATTCAACAGACCAAACTTTTGTCCGGTTTTACATAACCTCAGAATTTAGTCTGGAACAGTGTTGCCTTTTTAAAAATTTTGTTCCGCCCCAAAATTTCCACTAAAAAGAGCCCAAATTCAGCAATTTAAAATTAAGTTCCTAGACCTAAATTCAAATTCCTAGACCTACGGAACAAAAGTTTGAGGGTAGATATCTGCCGGCAACTTCGACTGAATACTGGATAACCTAAAATAAAACAACTGAGCAGAGTAGAATAGTCGGACGGGCCGAGCATATGACAATTTCTACACAATTTACACTGAACTTAAATTTTCAAATATATATACATGATATTTGACAGTGCGAAAAAGGTGGTAATTCCCACATCCAAGTATATTCATAAATTTGTTGGTAAAGGTTTCCTATAGTTACATTACATTTATATACATTTATAGCCACTTTTTGGCATAAATGCAAATTTTAAGTAACACTGACCTGACCAGAACTTAAGAAACGCCATCTTAAGTTTACTTAATTAAAATCTGTTCTTATCTGTAAATAGCTTCCATTTATAATTTCTTCAGATTTCATGTAAAAATGTACGATATGGAAATTTTCAGCGATAACGCCACCGATATTCTCTATTAGGGATAAGTAAATCGACTTTCGACTAATCGATTAATCGACTTTTTGTATTGAAAAGTCTAAAAGTCGAAGTCGACTTTTGATCTATGAGAAAATCGTAAATTCGACTTTTCAAGATCGACTTTCGATTTTTTCATAAATAATTGTTTTTTTATCATAAAGCTCAAATTGCCCAAAAATTGCACTTTCCGGAACATTATTTTATCTGTTCACAATAATTCATATAAAAAATCAAATTTTTACTCGATTTTGCAGAAGTCAGTAAAGTCGAAAATCGATTTTGAACAGTTTTGAAAAAATTGAAAGATCGAAAACTCGACTTTTTAGTCAGAGGCAAAAATCGAAAAGTCTAAAAGTCGACTTTTGCGCTCGACTACGTATCCCTATTCTCTATTTCTCCTCTTTAATATTCAAATTGATTTAATTGAAATAAGTTAACACCACTCAGAAGTCGTTCTATCCGTTTGAATCGAGCGATCATCGAAGAAACAATGCCATCAATGGAATCCCGAAGAAATCCCAAAAGAATGGCAAAGTTCAAAACCTCACGCTACAGATAGAACGATGTACCACCTCATCGCGGGTGTGTGATTTTTCATTTTGCAATGAAAGTAATTGAAGACTGACTACAGAAATGATCCTGTGAAGTATAGTCTTAATTTTCCAACACCAATGGTGAATGTTATTAATATACGACGCTATAAAGTGAATGAGAATTCTGACGAAATATTAAAACATCCAAAACAAAACAAAAGCAACGAGAATAGCACCACCAAACAACCATGTCGATGTTTGTGTGTAGCGCTAAGTATTGTTATCTTGTGCGTATGGTTGTGTGGAAGCCTACAATATCCCTGTCATTTGTAGATTGTAGTCTTATTAACGCTTCGTATAGTTTAGTACCAAAAGAAAATAGTAACGAATGCATAAGGTTTCTGCAAATTATGTTTAAAATCTAAATATTTATAATTGAACCTATATAAAATATTTCGAAATTAAAAAAATAAAATATATATATATATATATATATTTCATTTAGTTCCTCAAGAAAAAACTAATATAAATGAAGAAAGCACGTACAATATAGATTTGTAACAGTTTGTACAAATTGTTTCCGAATGTTGTTCGACTACTAAAAAGTTCAGTAATTAAGAGTAGGTTGAGAGAAATTCTGGAAATTGAGTATTAAAAATCCTTACTGATCACATTTACACAGTAAAAACTTGCCTAGTATATATGGTAAACGCACATAATTCCGGCAATAGTCGGCATCAGTTTTTTATAACTTCAAATAACTAAAAAATCCTATAACAAATATGAAAAATACCTTGAGTAATCTTCAATGACACTGCAACCTATCTCTGTATAAAATTTAATCGAGCAAAGTACATTTACTTAGTCAAAATTTGGCATTTGATCAAAGAGGTTTGTCAACACTAGCCATAATTCATATTTCTTCATATTTAGTGGGCATGTCAAGTTCAGAAGAATTGTAAATATATTAAAATTATATAATTTTCACAATGATCTTCTTCGTAATTGTAAAGAACATAGAGTAGAAAGCTTTAGAATTTAAAATAATTAAAAATTATTTGTAATTATGATATTTTTATCGTTGCCTTTGGAACAAAAATTCTTAAGGTTTTCCTATAGTCGGCATATGGGTGAATAATGAGCACCTTTTCGATCAAAATTGAAAAAAAAATTAGGTAAGTGCTTTAAATAACGAATAATTTATAAAATCTTAAATTCTTTTAACCGCTGAAATGCCTTATTTAGCCATGTCGAGAATCGGATAAAAGTTTCCCGAAGTCGCAACATGTTATGCTCTCGGAATGGTGAAACGTTTAAAATGCGAAAATCCTTAAAGTACCGATTATTGGTGCACTTACCCTATATAAAAAAAAATTCTATACATTTCAGATTTTGACGATTTTTAAAATAAAATTATAAAAACAAATTTTTTACTTACCTTCATTGGACTCCTTTAAATTCTTTAGACCGTTGCCGCCGCCGCTATCACCTCCAGCACAGAGTAGACCATTTCGTAATCGTTTCAACGGTGTTGTACAGTCTTCAAAACCATGGTCTACATCAACATTTAACGATGTGTCAGTCAAATTCATTGATAACTCCGATATGGGAGAGAGGACCATATGGGCTTGTATCTCTTGAAAACGTGGCTCATGTTGAAAGAGACGTTTCTGTCGTAGCATTGCAGTTAAATTCACTGGTGATTCAAAGCATGAATCCGTTGAACTGGACGATGTTGTCATCATGGACTTGAAACGTTTCGATTGGCCCTGATCCAAAGTTAAATCACTGGACGATGATGATGAGCAAGTATCCTCATCATCGAAATCGGAACAATCACGTTCGGAAAAACGTTTAGAAGATTTCCAGGCAACATCTTTGGAGAGATGGGTGGTTGGGGTGTTGCTGGCAAAGGAAGCAGTTTCCATAGCTGGATTCGTTTTCTGTTATAATGTTCGAAGGACAACACTCGCGACGAATATAAACGACGTTAAAAACAAACAAATTAATCACGAAACACACGAATTTGGGTAATTTGTCGTCACAGAATAAAAAACAAGCAAAAACGATTTTAAATAAATAAACTTAGACAAACGATTAAAAACTAAAACAATTTACACAAAATACAAGAAGCAAGTTTGGAGAGCGCGCGATACTGGAATGAAATGTTCCCGATAGTCGTGATCTAGGTTTGACACTCTTTTTTCAATCTGTCTCTGGATTTGATTGATATGAAATCTGTAGATGATATATCATTTTTGATCGAAATGTTTTCATTGTTTTCACAATAGACAAAATTGCTTTTAGGTTATGTTTTGTTTTTTCGGAGGCCCAGAACAACTGAATTTCTTGGCACTAATCAGCAACTGTCTGGAAAAGATGAAATAGAAAAGGAAATGAATTTGGCAAAACTTAAGGCGCAAAATTATTGTGCTGCCATGAAAGCTAATAGCTTTTGGCGCCAATTATTTTGCAATAGAAATTTGAGATTTTTTATTAATACGCAGAAATACTTACCGAATTAAGAACGAATTCCAATCACAATCTCTCCCTCTCTCTATTGATTAACAAAACTGTGACAAACACTAAACAAATAACAACCGATCAGAGTTCGCTCGGTGTTTATTTTTTCGTACTTATTTTGGTTATTTATTGTAGTTTCTTAATAATTTAAATAATTTATTGAATATTTTACAAATTGATACAACAAGAAATAATGACTAAAAGCAAAACAAAAGATATTCCGTTATTTTTCTTCGTTCAGTACAGGGTTGTATTTTGATAAGGGTGGCCAAGGTCGATATGATCAGTTGAAGAGAGGTTAATCTCTTACAATTTAGTCGTAAAATACCAACCTTTTTAAATAGCGGGTAAAGTAGATAGTTGTGCACTTATAGCCTAGACAGACGACAGTCTTATTTGCATTAACAGAATTAATTCAAATTAACTTGTACATTATCCTCATTTTTATGTGTTGTTAATGCACAAAATCAAACTGAATTTATACTGAATTAAGCAATTTCAATATGGCAATGCTGTAGAAAATAAATTGATTGTTGTCAAATTTGTTTATGTTTATGAAAATAAAAATTAGAAATAAAGGCAAAATTTAACATTTCTTCAAATTTGGAGCTGTTTTATCTTCATTATAGCTGTTAGTTTTCCTTCCTGCCATGTATCAATTTCAAAAAGATGTAATCCTAAAAAATATTGTAAACAAATGTCAATATTTTCTTCCTACCCACAGACAAACAATTGTTTTGAAACAAAAAACTGGTTCATAAATGAAGAAACTCTCGCCTGTCAGGGGTAAATTTTAATTCAAATTAAGAAGTGTTTCAAATTCTATTTTCTTTACAAAAATTATTTAGTTCGAAATTCTCATCTTCCTATTGGTTACTCCCTTCGAGAATTTTATTGTTCATCAGCCATACAGACATGTCTAAATTAACTCCAAATTCTCACACATCTGCAAGTAGACGTACCCACATTTACCTTAAATCTTTTTATAGTTAACATTTTTATAATAATTTCAACATATATTGGTCAATGTCGACGTGTCTTCAAATCTTGCGAACGGATTTGTAGAAACGAGACTAACGAGTTCGCCCCATTCAATCATTTCATTTTCTAATGAAAAATAATATATTTTTTAACAAAATGAATGAATTTATTTATAATATATATTCAACGAACATGTAACAATTCAATATTTCTTTACATGGTTATTTTCAGCTGTAGCATTATCTCCACCAAATTCACAGAGGGGATAAACACAACTCTCATATGTTGGTATCATATACTTAATATTGATAAAAGCATTCGGACCACCACATTTTTCCAATGCATTCAAAGTATCCTCAATAACATCAGCAATGCGTCGTTCACGATCTGGATCAATGAAATTTCCTAAATTCACATTTAAATTTTTATACAAATTACAAACGGCCAACAACTGGCGATAGTAGGGTACCAAAGCCTGACCCACACAAGGTGCTGAAATGAATTTATTATTTAAATAATATACCTAAATTTATTATTAATGAAAATAGTGGACATATTTGGTGCTTACCCATCAACACCATCATTTGCAATACTTTCAGAGCTGCAATAATAATTTTCTTGTCCCGGGTATTGAATGCTCGTTTAAAAGGTAAAATCATTTTCGGTAATACCGGTAAAACCTTATGTGGAGCCTTTACAATCATATCCATTGCACCATATTGGGCCAATTGACGTATTTCTATGTCACTGTCAGATAATCTATATATATAAAAGAGCTTAGTGTTAAGTGAGTGAGTGAGTGACTGACTGACAGATCATCGCCCAGACGAAACGGCTAAAGTTAGAAGCTTGAAATTTTGAGTGTGGGTTGTTGTTGGTGTTTAGGCGTGAGATAAGGCTGGGTTTTTGGAGATTCGTACTAGAAGGGTACGAAAAGTACTAAAATGTACGAAATATGGTACCCTTTGTATTAGGCGAACGGGAAGAGCTAGAATTCTGAAATTTGGAATGTGGGTCACTGATGGAAAGTTAGAAAGATGTACAAAAGGGGTTTTTGGAAATTCGACCTATAAGTGTACTAAAAGTACTAAATGTAGTTCTAATTCTACATATATTGAACATATATAGCTAAAATCTTGAAATTTTATATATGAAATTTGGAAGTAAGATTACAGTTGAAATTCGCATTTATATGTACGAAAAGTACTAAACGGAACTAAATTTGGTACAATTTGGATTTGGGTGAATGGAGAGATCTGGAAACCTAAAATTTGGAATAGTGGTTGCTGTTGGTATATAGAATTGAGATATGGAAGCATAGTACTTATGTGTACTAAATGGTTCTATATTTGGCACAACTTAATTATGTGTGAACGGATAGAGCTGGACTCCAGAATTTTCGAATTAAAAATACTATTGGAGTGTACAAAAAAAAGTACTAACTGGTACCAAATGGTTTACAAATTGTTGAACAATTGTGTGAATGGATAGGGCCGAGATCCTGAAATTATGAATTAATATAACAGTTTGAATGCAGGATTGAGATATGTGGGTAGTTTTGAAAATTCGTAATACGTGTACTAAATGGTACTAAATTTGGTACAATATAGATTTGAGTGAACGGTTAGAGATGGAAAACTTAAAATTGGAATGAAAAATTACAGATTTAAGGTAGTATTGGAATTATGTACTTATGGATACGAGAAGCACAAAATGGTACTAAATATGTTACAATTTGTTTTGTGTGAGCGGGAATCATAAAATTTTGAATTAAAATTAAGGATTGGATTGTAGGATGAGACATGGAGTTAGTTTTAAAAATGCGTAATTATGTGTACTAAATGGTACTAAGTTTAGTACAATTCAGATTTGAATAAAAGGATAGAGATGGAAAACGTATATTTAAAAACCAGTAAGGAAAGTAGTAAAGTCGGACTGTATGATACCCTTCACCACTTTGGGTATATTCTACATATGTATCCGAAAAGACGTCGCCTTTTTTAAGGAATTTTGACATGAAATCGAACGAACTTAAATATGTGATTTTAATGTCTTTCTGGAACCTATGCTAAATTTCATTTCATTTGGGCAAGTTTAGAGTCGTTTGCGCTCAGTGGGACAGATTTGTGTAAATCGATTTAAAGCCAACTTGACAAACTCTATTCGGTATGCTGCACTGTTTAAAATTTAATCTCAATCAGACACCTATTGATTATGTGGTATACAATAAACATAAATAATTCGAAATTATATATGGAAGCTACGATATATCTATGCCAATAAAAAAATTAGCAAAGACTTTGGTGCACAATTTACCTAAAATCGGGTGAAACTATATATGGAAGCTATATCTAAATCTGCACCGATTTTCACAAAACTTAGCATACGCCATTCTAGATTTAATTCAATACGCTATGCCACAATTCGTACAAATCAAATGATTTTCAGAGACTTTGGTGCATAAATCGACTCAGAAAGTGAGTCTATGCATATTCTCAAAAGGAACCATTGGTCTATCTCGATTATTTTTGCCTGTTACAAATATATGCACAAAGACATAATACCCTGTACCACAGTGTTGTGAAGGGTATAATAAAATTACTGTTAGAATACAGGATTGAGACAGTGTTGGAAATTCGAACTCATAAGTACTAAATATGGTACAATTTGGATCTATATGAACGGATAGGGCTGGGATCCTGAAATTTGTCATTAAAAATAAAGTTTTGGAGTGTGAAATTGAGAAGTTTTAGAACCTCCTACTAACGTCTACGAAAAGTAATAAATGATACTAAATTTGATACAATTTGGATGCTGGTGAACGGATAGAGCTGGGATATTTAAATGTGCACTTAATGCCATGTACAGACGAGCGTTGTTCGCTCTCTCATTCGTTGTTCGACCCTTAATTATGAAGTAATTACTTAGTTCCCCATACAAAATTGTCTGAGCGAACACCGACTTTTGTACGTTGTTCAATTCGAATCACTCTCTGAATCACCAAGAATTTTGTCCCATCTCTAACAATTGAGAGAATTTATCGAAAATAAATTAATTTTGACAGCATGAAAAAATTTTTAAATTTTTCAAACTTTTTCAGTAAAATTGAAAATGATGAATGAAAAGTAACCAACATTCTAATTTTTATATATTCAGAAGGATGTAAATTTTGTTGTCTACATAATGCAATATGCATTTCTTTCCCCTTGGTTCTAATTAGCGTACAAAACGAGAAACAAAAGCTGGGAAACCCAAACAAAAATTCTCAAATTTTTTAAATGTGACATTTGAGTTGAGAAAATATAAAAACTTATTGAAAACAACAATATTTTCAGAAAAAATGGAAAACATGAATTAAAAGTAGAGAGATAGGGGTTGATATTATAGTCAGGAGAAAGAGAATTATTTTTTCTATTTAGATCCATATGTGATTCACGCAAATATGTTACAATTTTGGTGTAAAACAAGAAACAAAAAGTTTGAAATAAAAAACTCTGATGACATGAATTAAGAATAGTGCTGTATGAACGGGTTAATTCATGTACGTAATTCTGAGAGCGAACTACGTTGTTCGAATGCCCGTCAGAACATGGCATAAGGTTATTATTGGAGTGCATGACTGAGGTAGTTTTGGAAATTCGTACTTATGGGTACGAAAAGCACAAAATTTGGTACAATGTGGACTTGAGTGAACGGTTAGAACTCGAATTCGGAAAGCTGCCACTTAGGTTACTGTGGGAGTGTATGAAAAGTACAGAATTGTACCAAATCTGGTACAATTTGGAGAACAGACAGAGCTGAAATTCTTAAATTTGAACTTACGATTGCTATTTTAAAGCAGGTCTCATGAAAAAGCACTGGCGCTATTTGTAGATGTTGGACATATCAAGTACACATGGAATTTGTCAAAGAGAGCCGCTAAAGGGTCGATATATATCCATGCTACGACAAACTGCGTTGTCGTAGCATTGACACTATCCTAGTGACACTATCCTAGTGTCATGACGGTCACTGATAATTTCGCTGAAGTACCATTACAAACCATATGATTGCTAGGATTATTGAAGCACGCCCAGAAAGTTTTCAAAATCAAATAATAATAACACCCAATTAACTGATACCTTGGTACCATTTAACTGATACCTTGGTATAATGTCCGAAGAAGCTCTTGAAGCCAGGAACAAGGACTATCGAAACATACGCTAGAGCAATACAAGGAAAAATTTAAGGAAAAATGATATCATAAATGATTTATTAGTTTAAAATTAAAAAAAAATTTAAACAATTTTTTTTCTTAAAAAAATCTATGACTGTTTTCTGAGCTGTGAAAAAAAAACGGCTGAAGATATCGTTTTTCGTTTAAAAGTTACTAACAAGGCCCAATCGCCAACTGTGTTTGGAAGTAATTGATACTAAATTTAGTGGTGGTGATCGAAAAGGAAACTATATGTGGAACCTGTACGTATTTGCTAAAATCTGATCTATTTATACCCTTCACCACACTGTGGTACAGGATATTATGTCTTTGTGC